>NC_133769.1:105443167-105490421 GCF_003597395.2 Chelonoidis abingdonii
CTGGCGCGCAGCCGGCGGACAGGGAGGGCGCGAGGCGACGGGGGGTGGGGTAGCTCCCGGGCGCTATGGAATGCAGCAGCGGCGGCGGCTCAAGCCCGACATAACAACGGGGTCAAAGGGCTCCGAGGTGGGAGGAGGGACCTCCTCAACGGTGGCCTCGGCAGGACAATCCAACCCCCACGCTCGCCTCTGACGGGGGAGGGTAGCTTTTCCGTTTAAAGGAAAACAAACCGCAGGGCCTGATGGGAATTGTAGTCCCACCGCGGCCCGGCGCGAGCAGCGAACGGGCAGCTCGAGCCCGGCGACTACACCTCCCAGCAGGCTCTCCGGCACCAGTGCGCCGAGGGCAGGGGTGCCGGTGCCGTGAAGCATGCTGGGCTTGACCGTGGATTCCCTGCCCACGTTAGCTGACAAGGCCCCGATGTGCCCGGCTTCCGTGCCCTGGGGCCGCCATTGTCCTCTACGCCGCTGGGAGGCTGCGGCAGCCCCGCAGGCCCTTTCTCCAGCCGCTCCCTCCCCCGACCGCAGGATCTCCTAGGAGCCAGCTCAGGCCTAAGTACCNTCAGGAATCACACAGCCCCAGTGAAGACGGTTGCCATCTCGGTGGAACCTCCAAATTGTCAAAGTTAGACTCAGGACTCACAGTTTGTCAGACCACTCTGTTTTATTAGCACAGCGCTCTGCTAATACACCCAGATAAATGTGAGCACCATACAAGACACAAACTATCTTATTTATACAGATGAAAGGGCAGGAGTTTAGACAAAGGGACAGAGACAGCAACAGATAGGAAAAACCACCTGTGACACAGCATGCATATTCCACGTCCTTACTGATTGGTATCGATCTAAGGCTAATACTTTTCCAATTGCCCTTAAACGGTGCAATTGTTCTATGCTAATGTTTGTGTTCCTGACACCCGGATTGCAACATTCCAACAATTTTGCTTAAAGGTGCAGACAACATTTCTTTAATCCATTCTTATTTTTCCAATATAATTAATTCTACTTTCACACTACATTTTTCTCCAAAAAAACATGCTTTTGTTATTAGGGCATGAAGATGAAAGAGGTGATATAACACATAGACTGCTTGTGATGGTATGAGTTTTATTTCAGGTAGGTTTCAATAAGGGGGCCTGTCTTTTACCTGTGTAATTAAATAAAAGGGTGGAAAATAACCTCTGGATCAGTTTCTCTCTGCATGCAACTACTATACCCAACACCTCAAATAAAAACAAAAGGGATTTGGAATAAGAAAGATTCATGACAGAGGTGGTTAGATAAAGTTTGCCAAACAATTGTGAAATTTTGTTTCTGATTTTCACCAAATTGTCATTTTTGACAAAAGTTTCCAACTACAGCTGGTTATTAACATTTTTCCATTCTTGCTCTACACTGTGGTCAGGAATAAAACTCCTGCTAACAGTACTACCAACTCCAAAGCATTCAGAAATCATGGGTCAGGCCCTGAAAGCATGAGACTGGTGTTTAAAAATAACTTATGTAGGGGTATTTTTGTTTGCTGTTTTTTTGAGCCTGGAAGATTTGTATTTTCAAGCTCTTATCCACAGCCCTGAGGACTGTAAACTTACCTGTTAAAACTAAAAGCTGAAATGTTCATGTAATCAGAAGACTGCTGGGGCTTTGAAAGAAAAAACAACCCCAACAAAACAAAGAACACCACATATTACCAGACTCCCAGTAAAATCACAGGCAGTGGGCAACCTAGATTTTCAGGAAGCTACTGCTAGCTGCACCACTGACACCAGCATCCATCCTTCCGAGAAGATTTAAAACAAATAAATGCCATCGGTAAGCTTTCTGGCTCTGCGGAAAGGAGGAGGACTGTGTGTGGAGACTCAAGGCTGGGGAATGAAGTATGGGAACTACAGCTGGTACCGAACGTTGTGACCTCAGCAACATGGGTTACCCGTGAGTGCATAAAGCCTGTGTCCTTCACTCAAGTCATTGGCTCCTCAAACAACATCCCATCAAATTCACTCCTCCGGGCCCCCATCGTCAGGATTCTTACTGATCTGAACCAGGGAAACTTATAAAGCTCATTTCATGCTCCAGGATCGGTCTATCCCGGTGCTGGGCACGGCGTAGGACCTTGACTAGCACTGCCCTCTCAGCTATCAAACGCACCCTGCAGGGCCGGGAGCAGGCGCGCTGCTGGAGCAGACCCGCAGTACCTGTTCGGCGGAGAAGCAGCAGGTTCCCAGAGGCTAGCCTCCTTTTGTGCAAGCAAAGCAACCGAGCGCCTGTTCCCCCCGCTCCCCATCCCCTGCAAACGCTGCAATGCCTAAGCCGCTCCTGTCTTCTGGCTGCGCACTGGCACCAGCTAGGGAGAAGAAACACCCCCCACTAGGGAAATAGCTCCCGCCTCCTGGCCTGATCTCCCCAGGGGGCAACTTGGGACTTTGCTCTTGCTTGAACTCCCCGCTCAGTTCGGCCCTTCCCACCACCCGGGGCGGCTTTGTATTCCCGGTACAAAGGAGGAAACAACCCGCTCTCCCGCGCGCGGAGGGGCAGGTGCAGCACGAGACGAGGCGTATAGCTCCCAGGCAGCGGGCAGCGAGCCGGGCGGGACCCTGCGCCGCAGCCCCCCTTAGAGCCCGGGCGGGCGGAGTGGAGTAGCGCGCGCGCGCAGGCGGCCGCTAGCGAAGCTGCTGCAGTTGCTGCTGGTCCGTGTGCGCGCCTGCCTGGCTCGCGGCCACCGGCGCCCAGCTCAGGTTGCATCAGACAAACCTCCCAGCTTGGGCCGCCTCCCCCTCTGCCTCTGCTTGTCCCCGGGAGCGGGGCACAGGTGTTCACTTCGCCACCGCGCTGCTGCAGCTGCTCCCGGCAAAGCCTCGGACCTGCGAGCCGCCGGCACTCAAGACCCTGCAAAAATGCTGTGGAAAGTGCATCAGCTGTTGAGGAAATTCTCCACCACGGCCACAGTGAGTGTGTGAGGACGGGCTCCCCTCAGGAGAGAGCTTTGCAGGAGGCCCTAGCTCGGGAATGAGTAGTAGGGTTGTCCGGGGTGCGGGTGGGTCAGGGCAGGCTCAGTGGGATTTAGCAAATATATCGCTTTTGCTTGCAAGGCTGTGAGCATATATTTGTTTTCCGTATTAGATGAGAAGCTGCAATAGCCCAGGAATGGGGAGCGGGAGGGGAGGACAAGTCAGCGGTGCTTGGATAATACCTCCGCAAGGAAAGGATAAAAATAGGCCGAGATTTTATCCCACGAATTTTGGCACTGGACGGTCAGGGGCTATTTGGCATGTTTACAAAAATAGGAGCATCTTGCTTTGCCAGACTATGGTGGAGCTCGGTATATGGCGCGGATTTCGGTATAGTCTCTGATATCGTGCTCTGTATCGCAGGCGTCTGGGAGCTGCAACGAAGAAAATCGATGATGCTTTTGTAACATCTTTGCTTTGCAAGAATCTGAACTGGCAATCACGTTCTCAGGGAGGGGAGCTCAGCGGTGCTCCGAGGCTGTAATTGCTGCGAAAGACGGCTAAAGATCTGCTTCTCAAAGGAAAATAACCAGGCTTGTTCCCACTACTGTAGTCAAACTGGGAACAGGCATGGCTATTTCTTATGGAGAAGTAAACCTTCAGCCTAGGGTGACGAGATGGCCCGATTTTATAGGGACAGGCCCGATTTTGGGGTCTTTTTCTTATACAGGCTCCTGTTACCTCCCCCCCCACACCAGTTTTTTCACACTTGCTGTCTGGTCATCCTACTTCAGCCCCTGCTCCAAATGCTTGCCTTGGAGGTGTGTCAGTCTGTGAACATCAGTTCCTACACTCTGGCTGTAGAGAATTAATGCAAGGCGGACATTTGTCTGTCTGGTGTTGGATTAAACTGCATAGCTCTGCTGGGAGACTGATAACAATCCAGGCTGTTCTTTGTGGCCGGTTAAATGTGTCCCTTAAAATTTGATGTAAAGTAGACAAGTTGCTTCAGGTACTCTGGTTAAGATTCAGGGATGCAGCTGAATGCAGTTTGGGGGTGGTTTTTCTCCTCCCGAAGCCCACTCTGTGTTTCATATTTGACAGTATGACCAAGGGTGAGGACGGCTGTTTGCCTGGGGAATCTGCTTTGAAGGGTTTTTACAGTGAGACTTTAGCCGAGCTCTTTGGAATTGCATCAGCAATGTGAATGGATGACTGACAGGTTCCATGCAGAGATATGGGTGGGGAGAGGCAGTGCTATTGGTTTTCATTCTGAGGAGCAAGGCGTGAGTCCTGGCGCTATATAGAATTAAAGTCATCATGTTAATGTAACCTTTGAGAAGCATTTTACATCCTTTTAAAAGAGATGTAGCATTAAAAATATTTCCCTTGTCATCACTAACAGTGTCTAAATTGTTGAAGAGAATAAATATAATATTGTAACCAGAATGGGAGCTATTGAAAATTAATCCGCAGGGAAATTGAACTGGAAGTATTACCAGTGAAACATGTTAGAGATGCACATGCCATAGGCAATTCCAGAAATATTTGTTATTTATAACAATGAAATGAATACCCTTTGCAATATTAACTTTTATCTTCACAAGGAGAAATGGTCTATAGCATGAACACATTTTCACTTTTTAGTGATTTGTTTTTGATATGAGATTTGTAAGAGTATTAATATATGCAGTGCTTCTGTATTCTTATTCTATGTTGCAGGAGGTGCATGGGAGAAGAATAAGAATCAGAATGGAGTAAATGTTGAAATGCTGTATATAAACAGCCATTAAAATAAACTCTAGTAATTTTATTTTATGTAAGGTAAATTAATACCGTAAAATCAATGGATATTGTAGCCAATATTTTCAAAGTATGTGCCTAAAAAATTAGACAGCTATATCTATATTTAGGCATCTACATAAAAGAGGACTGATTTTCAGAAATGTTAAACATCCACAACTTCCTCTGAAGCCAATGAAATCTGTGAATGCTCAACATCCCTTAAAAGGAGGCCACTTTTATTTAGATGCCCAATTGTGGATTTGGGTGCCTGTCTTTGTACATCACCTGTACAAACTAGTTTTCAGGTTGTGTTCTCTTCTGCACCGATCTTGTTCTCTGCATCTGGCTACGGAGAATCTTATCAAAGTAAAATGAGAATGAATTTTGAGATCTTCCCATGAGTATTTTTATCCCCGCTATAATACAAGCGAAGTAATACCATAAGGAAGAAAAAAGAAGGCAAAATCAAGTTCAACAAATGAAAATTAAATAGGAATGTTCAGACACTTTCCAAATCCCGGATCTTCTGCTCACACAGCTTCCTAAGACCATGGATATTCTCCATGTTAACAAAATTCCTCTAGAACTTCCCTTGCAGTAAAAATAAAAGGGCCTCTATATCTTTTAAAATTGAGCCATGTCTCTGTCATCAGTCTGAGCTCCACTATTTTCCAGGCCTGTTGGGATAACTCCAAAAGAAGAAGGGAAGAAGTCTCCACCAATAATGAATAATCATGAACCTTCCCATGAGAAGCGGTGCATCTGATAACTTTGTGTGCTCATTGTCAGCAAGGTGGTTACAAGGGAAGCTCAGCATTGCCTCTGTAGTAGCAATACATATGTCCAAAGCAGTAACAAGTCCATTATCAGTAATGTATATGAGGATTGCTCTTATTAATATATCACCATATGCCACCTGCATGATTTGATGACATTTAGTCAGCTCCTGTTTAGGAGCTAGACTACGGGATCCATCTTTGTAGTGATCCATCCCAGAGGTGGCATTTCAGTGAAGAAGTAACTACCAAGCCCATAATTTTACAGAATTTGCATTTTTATGCAGTTCTACCATGTCTCCATATCATTTTGTTGCAAGAAATTTCCACTCTCAAAAGACTAGCAAGTTATGTAAACAGTTTTAGAGGAAGATCTTCCAATTCCAGAACAAGACACAGGTTTGCAGTAAGATCCTCAGCTGTGCCACTCGATTGGTATTTTTAAATAGGACAAAAGGAAGCAACCAGAAGTAAAGAAAGGGATTTGTGGCTTGATCCTGTAATCCCCGTCTTGTATGGGACTCCACTGAACTCAATAGGAGTTCTATACCTGGAGGTCTTGTGATTTGACTCTTACTTTCTACTAGGTACAAATATATGTGACCATACAATATAGGATTGCATTATCTGTACTGAATGTTAATGGAAACTATGTTTGTGTCAATTCAAGGGAGAAATTATTCAAGAATAGTTGGTTATAAAGAAGTTATATATCCTTCATGCTGGGAAAATCATTTTCAGTCGATCAACTTATTACGTATGCAATATGATGTAGTTGGCTTGTTGTCAGGTTAATCTTCTTGTTCAACAGAATGCAGAAATGTAATTGTGTCTATGTGTACGCATGCATGCGTGTGTGAGCATTCTGTGCTCTTATTTTACTAGTTCTACCACTTTATGCTTATTCTCTGCTGCTTTAAAGATTGCGTCCTCTCTTTATCCCTAACCACTTCCTGTCTCAGAATTCTGCTAAACAGAGAGAAATCTGTGCTCAGTAACAATTTTGGGCCAGATCCTCAGCTAGCATGAACTGATGTAATGCGGCTCCATTGACTCCAGAGGAGCTACACGCTGATTTACAGCAGCTCATGATCTGGAATTGTAATTTGTGTGCAGCTCCATGTAACATAAGAATCAGATTTATGTATGTATAAATTATTAGTGAATAGAGATATATGTTTATGATGATAGAATATATGTTATTAAAAACTTGACCTGTGGAAACAAAACTGCTCTTCTGAATTAATATTTTGAGATGAGTGTGCTATTTCTAAAATATTTTTCAAGCCCCATTTACTTAGACATTGATCATACTTATTGACTTAAAATTGCTGGTGCAGTTTTTCTTGTCTGAGTTTTCAAGAGTGCAAAACAATGTGAATTTCCAAGCATAAATGGCAGTTGTAAGGCGAATTGGCTAACTTCCAGACTTGCCTGCCCAGCTGCAGTTTGCTCTCTGAATCTAGAGTTTTTGTAGTCTCAGACTCGCAGAAGCTGGCGAACCTAAAAACTCAGACACACAAAAATACATGCACAGTTTTAGCTTCTGTTAAGGTCCCTTCAGCAATGTGGCTGTTCAGGTATGCCTCTCACACTTATTTTTTGTTTTCAAGAAAGGAAGAGTTTAACTCTTCTGATGGTACCTAATTGGTCATGATTTGTGGATGATAAATGATCTATATGGACTTTTTGTTACCTTCATTTGCTGGTAGTCCTTATTTAGTGGGGAATACACTGAAAAATTAAAATACAAGTCTAAAAGACCACTACTTCTGTGTACTTGAGGTGCTATTGAGTGACAGTTAACAAGAGAACAAATGTAGAACAAGTAACTTGTATCAGGAGGACTTTCTCTAATGTTTTTTCCATCACATCTATGGTGCTGCCATTATCAATTAATATTCCATAGAAATCAGTGGATTTCATACGGTACCAGATACATTCAGTAGCACAGCAGGTGAACACTTCTTGAACTTGCCTGGAGTGTTCATAAACAGTTAAATGGTTAGAAAAACCCAATCTCAGATTTTTATAACTGGGACTGTGTTTCTGAAAAGCAGAAGCTGAGGTGATGAAGCACTGGTAGCAAGACTTATCTGTGGCCATGTTGCATTGCCAGGATATAAAAATTTCAAGGGATAATGTGCATGTTGTAATTTAAAACAAAAAAGTCTCATCTACACTAGAAAAATATGTTACCATATTATAGCTGTTAGCACCAATAGTACAACTGTACTGGAGGTAGCAACGGTGTACACGCCAGTGTAGACAAGGCTCCGGCATTTTTACTACTCCCATCCACACTGGCAACTTCTGCTGCACCTGCACCAGTGCTGTCTGATATTATAATACAGGAGGACTTTTTCTTTACTGTTGCAACCTATGGGACAAATTTTACCCATGGCCAAATTCATTTCCTGTTGTCTTCACTGCAAGTTGCATGCACATGTCAAAGTTAGACTCAGGACTCACAGTTTGTCAGACCGCTCTGTTTTATTAGCACAGCGCTCTGCTAATAACACCCAGATAATGTGAGCACCATTCAAGACACAAACTATCTTATTTATACAGATAAAAGGGTGAGAACGTAACAAGATAACAAAGGAAGCAGAATCTGATAAGTTTACCTGGGCTAGACATGCATATCTTATTGCCTTACTAACTATTACCAATCTTCTGTTAATGTTTCGCCATTAGCACCGTTGTTTATGCCTAATGTTTCTTTTCCTGGCACCTGTATTTCAACATTTCTTATTTCTGCTTAAAGGTACCATACAACATTTCTTTAATCCATTCTTATTTTTACAGTATAATTCATTTTACTTTCACACACACATCCAAGAGAACATTATGGCTCGAAATAGCCCTCCAGGAATTTTCCTAATTCATGAACATTTCCTGTATTCATGAACACCCTACCAATTTTTAAGACCTCTTTCTGGGGCTGACTGTGTAGCTGAAATACAATTTAAAATGGATCATTTCATGTCATTTGCAAAAAGTACTGCAACTGACTCTTCATTATGAAATGATTTGTTTATTTCAAAGTATTGTATTATATCTTTCAGTACCTGAATGTTTGCTAATCTATATAGGATTTGTAAGACACTCACATGGGCAGTTCAAATCCTCTGGGACCTAAATGGTGACCCTAGTGGTTGTGGTACCCGTGTGTCCCCGTTTCTCTAATGAAGAGGCAGCATCCCCTGGTAGGAGAGAAGCTAGAACCTAGAGATGTTCCCTCAGGGAAAGAAGCAGGAGTTGCACCTGACTTTCAAATGGCATGTATAAAGAGAGCAGAGTCCTAAGAAGGCTCCTGCTGCAGTTGCTAGGACAAAACTGTTTCCTGCTCTCTGAAGGATTGCTGCAAACATATGTACTTCTGTTTACTTGTTTTTAGGGCTGTCAAGATTTAAAAAACATAGTTGTGATTAGTCGCACTGTTAAAAGAATGCCAATTTAAATGTATTATAAATATTTTGAATGTTTTTCTACATTTTCAAATATTGATTTCAATTATAACACAGAATACAAAGTGCTCACCTCATATTATTATTTTTGATTACAAACAGCACTGTAAAATGATAAACAAAAGAAATAGCGTTTTTCAGTTCACCTCTTACAAGTACAGTAGTGCAATCTCTTTATCCTGAAAGTGCAACTTACAAATGTAGAATTATTATTTTTTACATAACTGCACTCAAAAACAAATCAATATAAAACTTTAGAGCCTACAAATCGAAGCATGCAGTGGCATATGAATGTTTAGCATATCTAGCATGTAAATACCTTGCAGCACTGGCTACAACAGTACTATGAGACAGCCTGTTCTCACTTTCAGATCACATTGTAAATAAGAAGCGGGCAGCACTATCTCTCATAAATTTAAACAAACTTGTTTGTCTTATCAATTGGCTGAACAGGAAGTAGGAACTGAGTGGACAGTACTACAAAGATCTGTTATGTGAGGGAAGGACTTTGGAACTGGGCTCAGCCACAGATGCCTTGAGTGACTTGAACTAATGTAACATTGAACATAGTGTCAAGTCTATTGACATTTGTCATTCTTAGAAAATATTTCAATTTTCCTGCAAGAATAATAGATGAAATTAGAAGTTAGAGGGCATATTCCAGAAATTTCTGGCAGGAATGGCTAGATTTTGCTAAGAGTCTGTTTCAAATATAAGATTTCATGGTTTTTCGATTGTAGGTAGGATTTTGTTATGCCTTTTTGTAACAAGCAGTGCATGTACCTGGAGAGACTTCTGCTGATGAAATAATAAAGGAGTCAGTAACAATACCAAGTGACATTTGTATGCAAAGAAGTATGCTCTCGCTAAATTGTAGATTATATTTACTTCTTAAGAACAAGGTGGAAAAATGAGTAATTTATTTTATTCCATTATATTGTTGGGACAGAAAGACACGATTGCTTTACAAATCAAAACTAACATTGGCTAAGAAAAAGTAAGACAGAATTACATGTAGCAATGTATCTCTTCTGCATCCTAAAATGTAGTTTGCTTTAACTCTTGTTGACAGGCTTATCAACGTAAGCTAAAGCTAGCTCTGATAGGTCAGAGTATTTTTGGTCAAGAGGTCTATAGACACCTGCAGAAAGAGGGACATAGAGTCGTGGGAGTGTTCACCATTCCAGATGTGAATGGGAAAGCTGACCCTTTGGGTAAGTGTAATCAATCACAATGTAAGTATCATCACTGTGCGTAAGCACAGTTAACTCGCTTCTCCATGAGAGGGCATTGTCCTTATGGTAGTCATTTGTATGTATAGCCAGATATATAAATCTGTGCCATGTTTTTTGGCATAATAAAATAATTAATCTGGTATGCTTATTTCAGTGTTAAGTTAAATTCTATCTAGAGTTAATTGTCATGGGCTGTACCACCACCTTACAATTTGCCCCATTTAAAGAGCATCTCAGAGGCCTGGTCTAGGCTACGTGTTTAAACCAAATTTAGCAGCATTAAACCGATTTAACTCTGCACCCGTCCACACAATGAGGCCCTTTATATTGATATCAAGGGCTCATTAAACCGGTTTCTGTACTCCTCCCCGACGAGATGAGTAGCGCTGAAATCGGTATTGCCATGTCGGATTAAGGTTAGTGTGGCTGCAAATCGACGGTATTGACCTCCGGGTGGTATCCCACAGTGACCATTGTGACCGCAACTGGAAAGCATCTGAACTCAGATGCACTGGCCAGGTAGACAGGAAAAGCCCTGCGAAACTACTTTGAAAATTTCATTTCCTGTTGCCCAGCGTGGAGCTCTGATCAGCACAGATGGGCGATGCAGTCCAAATCCAAAAAGAGCTCCAGCATGGACTGTACGGAGATACTGTGATCTGAATCACTGTAATTGGGAGACAAATCTGTTATATCATAGAAGCTCCGTTAGCAGAAGATGAAATGACAAAGCATTTGAAAAAATCTTCAGGCTATGATAGACAGAGGCAACACGTACAGCGCTGTGTGACAAGCGTAATGGAAAGCCAAAGAATGAAATGGACGACTCATGCGAGGGAGGGAGGGGGTAACTGAGGACTCCAGCTATCTCACAGTCCCGCAGTCTCTGAAAAGCATTTGCCTTCTTGGCTGAGCTCCAGTGCCTGTAGGGTCAAACACATTGACCGGGTGGTTCAGGGTATATCTCGTCAATTTACCCCTCGCCTCTCCCGTGAAAGAAAAGGGGAAAAAATATTTCTTGACTTGACTTTTTCAATGTCACGGTATGTCTACTGCAGTGCTGCTGGTAGAAACGCGGTGCTGCGGCACTGAACAGCAGCATCCTCTCCCCTCCCCTTCCGGTGGCAGGACAGGTACAGTACAGAACAATGACTGATAGCCGTCCTCATCATCCTGTGAGTGCTCCTGGCTGGCCTCGGGTAGAGTCGGCCAGGGGCGCCTGGGTAAAAAATAGGAAATGACTCCCGGTCGTTCCAGCAGGATGGTACACGAACGGCTTCTGTAACCGTCTTCATACATAGCAACTGGGCTGAGCCACCATCACCCCCCTTCATGTCTAAAGAAAAGATTTTCTGTACTCCCTGGACTATCATAGCAGGCGAGTGCCTGAGCTCCTTCCCGCCACCGTTTAATGTCCTGCCTGGACTATCATAGCAGCTGGAGGCTGCCCGTCCCCCTCATTTTATCTCACTAAAAAGTCAGTGTTTCTTTATTCCTTCATTTCTTTATTACTTCATCACACAAATGGGGGGACACTGCAATGGTAGCCTAGGAGGGTTATGGGGAGGAGGGAAGCAATGGTGGGGTTGTTGCAGCAGCCCCCCCCTAGAATGGCGTGCAGCTCATCCATTTCTGCAGGGATCTGAACATGGAGCGGCTGTGCTGTCTGGTTTCTCTGGTACATCTGGTTCTCTAGTACACTTGCCGCATATTCTAGGCAGGGAACTAACTCTATTTTTAGATAAAACATAAAGGAGGGAATGACCCAGGAAGTCATTCCCATTTTTTGTCTTGCACCCCGGCCGACCTCAGCGAAGGCCAGCCGGGAGCACCCATGAACAGCAGCAGACGATACAGAACGACTGATAACCGTCATCTCATCGCCAATTTACAATGGCATGGCAGACGGTAGAATAGGATGGCTAACTGTTGCTGCTACCTTGCAAAGGGAAATGAATGCTGCTGTGTAGCGCTGCAAATACCCGCCTCTCAGCGAGCATCCAGTACACATACGGTGACTGTGACAAAAGGCAAATGGGCTCCATGGTTGCCCATGCTATGGTGTCTGCCAGGGCAATCCAGGGAAAATGGGCGCGAAAAAATGCTTGTCTGCCATTGCTTTCACAGAGGAAGGAATGAGTGTAAGTGAACACAACCCCAGGCTGGCAGCGAGCTGAGCAGGCTGGCAGCATATTGAGATCTCAACCCAGAATTCCAATGGGCGGGGGAGACAGTGGGAACTATGGGATAGCTGTGGAATAGCTACCCACAGTGCAACGCTCCAGAAATCGACGCTAGCCTCGGTACATGGACGCACACCGCCGAATTATTGTGCTTTGTGTGGCCGTGTGCACTCGACTTTATAAAATCTGTTTTACAAAACTGGTTTATGTAAAATCAGAATAATCCTGTAGTATAGACGTACCCAGAGTTGCATTGCTCTGGGAACAGCTTGAGAAGCAGAGTGTAATTCAGAGCATCCTGCTCTGGGGCTGAAGTAAATTGCTGGGGTGCCAGGCCTATATTCAGCCCAGTATGTCATCTGGTTTGCTTACATAGCTGTGCTGTCTGGCACACTGAGAGGGCATGCAGTCAAGACTCTGCCTGTCCTGGGCCCTGGTCTCTCCTGACTACCTGTATGGTCTGGAGATGAAATAGCAGCTCTGCAAATCCTGCTTCCCACTGCGCATTGCAGCTTATGGTACAAGCAGACCATTCAAGAGAGTAAAGGGACAACTTATCCCCCGTTACTCCATTGCATAGGCATATAGGTATATTCTAGCCCTTTAGAAGTAATAGTTGCTGACTGATCATATTTAGTAGTGTACTTGTGCAGTATAATTCTAGCACTGAGTCTGGAGTAACAAAGGAGTTGCTTTGAAATGGCTGTCTTAATTATAACTTTATTTTTCTCCATGGTGCCACAACAGTTAGTTAATAAGATTAACAACTACAGTCACCAAAACACAATTAACCTTGGTGGCTAATCAGAATTTTAAATTACAGTTAATAAACTGTTTCCATTCACTCAGTATTTCCTGACATGTTGTTACAGGACTTTTATTAAGGAAAAGTCAACCATAAATTTTGCTTATTCAGGCAGTAACCATTCCCAAACTTGTGTATTGCTTCAAAGTTTATTAAATTCTATAGTCTGTCTCATTTAAAGTGAAATTACAAAGCTTTTCACAGTTAGGAAGAATTAGGTGAGCTCTACTAGCTTAATAACAGATAATTCAGCTAGCTATGGGAAGGTACTGTAGAGAAATGTTGCAATACTATGCAACCAAAGCAGTACTCACTTGGGCAAAACTTTAATAACTGATTTCAATCAATTATTTATTTTAGCTTGGCCATAAAATCAGTTTATTGCAAACTAGATGACAAAAAGTTGGTTTGGGCTGATAGCTGCTGCATTTTACACTCAGATGATTCAAAAATAGTTTCAATTTAAGGTGGAATTTGATGATGATAGTGTATGGTCAGTCAGCTGAGATTTTATTTCTAAAAGCAGAAGCAGTACATGTGCAAGGACTATAGTTCAAAGAATTTTGTAAGGGTTTATCTCAGATGTGCATACTCCCGATATACAGTGTGAAATACATGCCTAAATAAATATCTTCTGAAGGCTGCTTTAATGCCATCAAGATTTATTTGGTAAAACTCCAGTTTTTATTTATAAAATGAAGAGATTCATTACCTAAATTAAATGAGATGGATTCTCGAGTCCACTACAGCCACATTGTACCTCATCTCCTGTCCCACAGGTTTTTTTAGATGCAAATGTGTCAAGGTGTAGTGCAGGCTCGGAAGAGTTCCTTTTGCAAGCCTTAATGGGCCTGTACACTGTATTATAATAGAGTCTACAACATAATAGACACATAATAGACCATGTGTCCTACCCTAATTGGTGGGGTATTGGGTCAGTCGTGCAATTGGATTTGTTTACTATATAATAAATTCTGTTGCCAACATTTAATGTACTTATTACTTCTCTACTTTGCAGTTATTCATGAATGTGGTTTTCTTTTTCATTTCAGAGTGGCAGCCGTGGTAGTCTGTATCAGCAAAAAGAACGAGAAGTCCTTATGGCACCTTAGAGACTAGCAAATTTATTTGAACATAAGCTTTTGTGGGCTAAAACCCATTTCATCGAATGCATGCGGTGGAAAATACAGTAGGAAGATATACATACACAGAGAACATGAAAAAATGGGTGTTGCCAGACCTACTATAACTAGAGTAATCAATTAAGGTGGGCTATTATCAGCAGGAGAAGAAAAACTTTTGAAGTGATAATCAGGATGGCCCATTTCCAACAGTTGACAAGAAGGTGTGAATAACAGTAGGAGGAAAATTAGCAGGGGAAATAGTTTTTGCTTTGTGTAATGACCCATTCACTACCAGTCTTTATTCAAGCCTAATTTAATGGTGTCCAGTTTGCAAATTAATTCAAATTCTGCAGTTTCTCGTTGGAGTCTGAAGTTTTTTTGTTGTTGTATTGCAATTTTGAGGTCTGTAAATGAGTGACCAGGGAGGTTGAAGTGTTCTCCAGCTGGTTTTTGAATGTTATAATTCTTGATATCTGATTTGTGTCCATTTCTTACTTTGCATAGAGACTGTCTGGTTTGGCCAGTGTATATGAGAGAGGGGCATTGCTGGCACATGATGGCATATATTACATTGGTAGATGTGCAGGTGAACGAGCCTCTGATAGTGTGGCTGATATGATTAGGAAATTTGTTAGTCTCTAAGGTGCCACAGGTACTCCTCCTTCTTCTTCATTTGTAACTATAGAGATTTAAGACTACACAGTGAGCCTCAGAAAATATATTTTAGGGGAGTTGTCTGTGATCATTTGAACCAGATAGTAAGATACCACTGACTTCAATTAATCTTAGGTAGTTTTATTGAAAGTCACATACAGAACTGCTGAAGTGGAAAATTAAGTTCTGTGAAACCAAACTCATTCCAGATAGATATGATCATTCGACAAGATATGAAATGTCATGGTTACACAGTTAATAACATTTATCATTCCATTCTGTTTGTATAGATGCTTAATACATAGACTCTAAAAATGAATTTAATGATGGATGCAGCATGAGCTGGATTACTGAGAGATTAGAACATAGCTTCTTGTTTGTTATTTTTCCTTCAAACATTTCTGTTCTTGACTGTATATATACACAAATATGGTACTGTCCTCAGTTAACTGCATGCACTTATCTTCAGAAAAGCTCTCACCCTTATTTCCAGAAAGACTTGCTACCACTTGAGTCAAGGAGGAAACTCTGTTAGTTGTTTGCTGTTGTAGCAGTAGTACATATAGCCTTTTTCCCGGCCAGCCATTAGTGGGCAAAACAATAATGAATCAATGAACAGGTGAGTAGATCTAATTCTGTACAATGCAGGACAGCAGTGTGCAAGCACAAGCATGAATGTGCACACACTAGAGAAACGGAGCACATTGTAACGCCAAAGGATTTTTTTCCCCTTAGGTCTATGAGGCAGGACTAAAAATTGGGGGAGGGGTGGTGAATACCATTCTGCTCCCTATGTAAAGGATTTCCTTTTCCCTTCTCTGTGTCTTTAGGACTGTCATCATCTCATTAGTCATAAGGCCATAGTGATATTTTTCTTTTGGAGTTCTGTAAGAATTATTTACCCTCACAGGACCTTCTTACCGTGCACATAAAATTCACCTGGACTGAGATTTCCTTGCTAGAGGAAAAGACTGGGATATGCAGAATCCTGTGCACACACACACACACACACTATGCTAAAATAACGTTATTAAGCTTGCACAGTCATTTACTCAAAAGTTAGGAAATGTAGAATGAAGATGGCTTGTGCAATCTTAATTTGGCCTCATTATACGTATGCATTATGGTACAGTCTTCAATTACATGATGCCATATTATTTTTTCCTGCTCATTCAGTGCACAGACTGGACAGTGCTCATTTATTGAGCAGTTATTCAATATTTTATTTTCTCCTTGTTGTTCAGTGTGTGGCCCAGGCCTTATTTACCAGATTATTCAAACGCTGTTTTGAAGTCAGAATTATTAATTTCCTCGTGGGTTCTTCTATGGCACATGTCACTATAGTATCTGAGTGCTTCACAAAGAGTACTGTCTTTTTCATAACACCCCTGTGAGATGAGGGAGCATCATTATCCCCATTTTCTAGATACGGAACTAAGACACAGACAATAAAGTCAAAAGTATCCACTAATTTTGGGTATCCAATCTGACGCATATAGGACTCAATTTTTCAGAGTACTTAGCATTGTATAGTCCTTAGTATGTTCAAAACACAGCTCCCATTTGGGAAACTGCTGATTTATTTTTATTGAAAAAATGTGACTTGATTTCCCTTCTCACCTTGTGTTTTTACTTGCTGGTGTGAACGGTTTAATTTCTTTCTTAAAATTGGGACAGCAATGCAGTAACAGAAGTCACATAAGCATGAATGAACTATCGGGAACTGTCAACCTGTGAAATGAGTTGTAGAAGCATGGAATATTCAGAGATGACTTTATCAGCTTTATAAGTGTCATAGCTATCTTTATGGGCTAGTGATACTGTTCTAGCCCAATTAGGGATTGACAAAGTCTTGCAGGAACTAAAATCACCAGGGCAAGGGGGTAGGTAACAAGTCTGAAGAAGTCTAATTCCTGGAGAAAATTGCATATTCTAGTTTGTCCTGGTTCCAGAGACTGCCTGACAAAGAACTGAAAATGATATAAAATGATGAACTTGACATGGGCAGGGTCGTCTCTCATCCAGTCCAAGAACTGGCATGAGACTATGACCAATGGAACCAGGTCCTGCAAGTGGACCTGAAGCTTTAAATCATGCCAGGTCTCTATGTGGAAGAAGGGTCGCACCTAGCAAGCTTGACATTCACGCAAGCTGTTTATTGTTTTTAAGGTACGTTTTCTCTGCGACGCTTTGGTTCTGAATAAATACTTTCTTTTATGAAGGCTGGCTGGTCCTTGCTCCTGGGAGAACAAGACTGAAGGTGCTGGACAAAAGTCACACCTGTTCAGATATTCACAGGGAACTGCAGGAGGAATTTCAGCCTAAATCCCTGGTCTAGAGGGAGAGAGTTGTGGACCTCTACCCTAAGAGAGTGATGCTTAGAGGCTTGAGATCTAAGTGGGGTGCCCTCAGGGAGCCTATAAAGGGCTCAGGGGTGCTATTACCTTAGGAACTGTGACACCACTAACTGTCGTTACAGCTGTGAGTGCTTGGCACTTCTGTATCTCAGACTGTGAAATCTTTTTATTTACTTACTATTACCATTGTTGTTGTCTTTGTATTATTTTTTCTGGAGTCTGGACCTCAACTATACTTTGACCAAGAAATTTGGACCTTGACAAAAAATAATTGATTAACCCCGGATTAACTATTATGCCAACCTTCACCCTTGATGGCCTCCTAAGTGATGATACTTGCTCCTTTGTTTGTGAAGCAGTTGTCCCTCTTACTGTGCTCTTTCTCCCAGAAATTTTAGCCTTTCCACATAATATTTCTCGTACTGGAGTATGAGATAGACTATGTAATACTAAAAGGAACTTGGCACACTGGAGACTGTAGTTTATCACAGCCACGTCTCGTAGCTCACTTTCCTTTCTGTGTGTTAAGTTGCCATTGTTGTGTAGAAAGAAGGGGTGTTACGCTTGAGCTTAAGTTCAAACCCTGAGTTTACATTTCAGTATAGACGTACCTACCGAAACTCCCTCTTGACCCAGGTTCAGCTGCACCCCCTTAATTGGCCTGACTGGGGGCACCTGTTCTGGCACAGAGATGCTGGACCTACTTTATATAAGGTCCACCCTGTGACAAGTACCATACAGTAGTTGTTTATGGTGTTATATAATAAGAGTAATATGCTTCCCACACCAAAGGTACCTGAATTTTGTGGGCACAGGTTAGTATATACAGGACAATAGAGTACAACGGCATTTTAGCATCAATATAAAGCAGTTTATTTAACTATCTGATTTACTTGACATATGATGTCATCCTTATTTGTTACATTTTAATTTTTAGTGTAACGTACTTTTTAAAAAAAATGTTTTTTCTTGTTTCTTAGCACTGGCAGCAGAGAAAGATGGCACCTCTGTTTTTAAGTTCCCCAGATGGAGAGTTAAGGGCAAGCCTATCTGGGAAGTAGTTGAAGCCTACAAATCAGTTGGAGCAGATCTAAATGTACTTCCATTCTGTACGCAATTCATCCCTATGGATGTTATTGACAGTCCTAAGCATGGATCAATTATCTACCATCCATCCATCCTTCCCCGCCACAGAGGAGCTTCAGCTATCAATTGGTGAGATGATTTATTTTTTTTACCAAAAAATCCAAAGCTATTTAGATTTCCCATATCTCTGAAAGATGCACAGGCCAGATCCTCAACTGGTTTAAACTGCCGTCATTCTATTGACTGTAATTGAGCTACCTTGCTGAAGGTTTGGCCGAGGGTCTCTCCATCACTCCTAGGTTCCGGTGTAGTTTTTGTTGATTGATTTTTTTTTATCCAGTTTTATTACTCAATATTCTACTGAGATTGCTGCTATGAATCATGTTTCTAGTATGTTTTTACTCACATAACTCGATTCAGTATATAAAAAGAAAGAGATGCACACTTAATGAAGGAAATTTAAGTGGGTTTAGATCAGTGCCTTACATATCTGTGTAAGGTTTTACATATCTGTAAACTTTTATTATATCTATAAACAAGCCCTGCTTGTCCTTTCTTATGTCAAGCCTTCTTTCAGTTCAAACACATGGGGTAAACTTTTACTGCTGTATGAGGAGGCTTAATAATATATCTGCCACTGCTAACAGTAGTTATGTAGTTAATTAGAATTTACTGAAGACTTATACCCTCTATTATCGCACAATAGTGTTGCTACCATATCTGCTAGGCAGCTCTTCTCTTCTGTTGGACACGCTGTTTCAAGTTGCAAGAGCCAGTAATATGACAAACTTAGGTATTTTTGCTAGTATTTCCAGAGACTGAGAATTTCACTTCTGCAGTGCAATCACCTTCTTTGCCAACATTACCATTTTCCAAATCCACCAACTTGCAAGCATTACAGCTCAAAAACTAATGGGGGAGGCTGCCAAGGAACATTTAAAACATGCAGGAAATGATGTTGGTGATTTATATATAGCCAAATGTCAAGTGTTCACTAATTTTGTGTGTCAGTTTTGAGCCACACAACTAGAGACAATTGTGCCTAATTTCCAGCAGTGTGGATAGCCTGCAGCTCCAAAGGGGAACTGGGACCTGTGTGGCTAAAATTCTTTCCAAATTCAGGACCGAATTTTGAGATGATGTAAATTACCATAGTTCCATTGAAGGCAATAACTGGATATGATGTTCCTATTCACTTGTCTTAAACTGTTGTGTAGTTTTGCTGTGCTTTGTTAAACAGTTGTCATGTTCCACCCTGGAAATACATTTTAATAGTGAGCCACCTCTGTTTCCCTTACCTACTGCTCAGATATATTGTGAAGCTTATTTAGTTAATTTTAGTAACTGACTTGGAGATGTTCATGAAAAAGACTGTGTCGATGCACAGACATTAGTACTATTTTCTTTTGTTAGTACTGATGGTTGCAACTTCCAAATGGTATCACAGCCCACTGCAGAACTTCTGTGCCATTTGTTGTACCATTCATAATGAATTTAAAATAATTTAGTACAATAAACTACGAAACAAAAATGACTAGTCTGCAAAGCACAACACATAAGACATTGGCCACAGCCTTGTTTGTGTCTTTGTGTATACACATCAGCAAGTCAAGTCTGTAGCTCCTTGAATAATAGCAATGAAGTCACTGTACTAAGAAAACTGATTAGACTACGCACACACAGATCTCCATATTGTGCCTGCATCAGGCATATGAACTATCAAATGGGTTGATATTTGTGACTAAGGTCATTCCCTCTATATTTACTCTAAAATATTCTGTTGGCAGGACTTTAATTCAAGGAGATAAAAAAGCAGGGTTTACTATTTTCTGGGCTGATGATGGTCTGGACACTGGACCAATTCTTCTGCAGCGGGAATGTGATGTAGGACGGAACGATACTGTGGATGACTTATATAATCATTTTCTTTTCCCAGAAGGCATAAAAGCTATGGTAAGTCTGCCTGTGCTGAATACAAACATTTTAAAAGGAAAAATATGGCACATCTAATCTTCTTGGAATTTGAACAGAAATGAAATATAATTAGATACTAAAGAAATTGGAATATACTGGACCAGATCTTCAGCTGAAGTAATTCCATTGACTTCAATGGAACTATGCTCATTCACACCACTAGAGGCCCACAATATTTTGAGTAGAGGATAAATCCTGCTCCCTCTGAAGTCAATGAGCCAAATTCATCTCTGATGTAACTCCTTTGACTTCAGTGGAGTTACACCTGCACTGAATTTCCCCTGTTGTTTTAAATTGGACTAATCAGCAGCAAATAGTTTATAGCATCATTGAAAACAGGGACTTGGAGCTTTCAAATAAAAAAAATGAAAATTGGAGACAACATTTCTGTTAGAGCTTCCTTTGTTTTGTTATTTAAAAAAAGGTGACTGTTTCCATGTGTCACAGAAGGCACAAAGACAGTTGCAGTTTGACAGTGTCCCCAGAGCTAATTAACTCTTCTGCACCTTGCTACTATCTGAGCACCACAGCCTGTAAATCTTTACTCACAGGAGTAATCCCATTGAAATCAGTGAGATGATGCAGGGGATTAAGGATTTGCAGGTTTGGGCTCTGTTGTTTAGCAAAATTTCCAGAACCTTGTTTTACTTACTTGTGGAACAGGAAGTCAAATTTAAACCTACAAGTGTGGACTTTGGTGTGTGTGTTGGCGCATATCTGTCTCTCTCTCTCTCTCTCTCTCTCACCCTCCCCCATAACAGAGAACATAGTTTGTTTTTAAAAAATGCTATGTGCATGGAACAGTAGAGAAATCCCCTCCTCCTTTCCTGTTGAATATTGGGAGGGATTTACACGGGAATCTGCCAAGTAATTGCTGTTTTTGCAATTTTCAGCTAAACCTCAATCCTGCAAGGATTATGCAAGTGCTTAGCTTTGTTCACTGTAAGTGAGCAATACGCTTGATGTGAATGGGCCTGTGGTGGATAAAGTTACCAAATGCATAAGTCTTTGCACGATCAGTCCCTTACACTTCAGCAACCCTGGATTAAAAAATAAATAAAAAGCCAAGTCCTGCAGCCTACATAGGAAAAACTTCTACTGACTCTAATAAGTATAACTGAGGGGAGAGTATGTTTAAACAAAGAGAAAATTTGGCCTATTGGAGCAATTAAAACTGCTTTTTTCCTGTTTAGGTAGAAGCTGTCCAGCTAATTGCTGATGGTAAAGCTCCTCAGATACCTCAGCCTGAAGAAGGGGCAACGTATGAAGGGATCCAGAAGAAGGAAAATGCAGAGGTACTGTAGTGTTAACAACACTGTGTTGCTAATCACAATGTAGTTACACTTATGTTCAATGCGCCAAAAGATTTCTGGTGTATTGGTACTACTCCAGTTGAAGCCAGTGAGAATTGTCCCTTTGACTTCAGCATGTGCAGGACCATGTCCTAATTAGCAAGAACAAGTCTGGCACCGGTAGAAAATGCAGAAATATTTTATCATTCTGACTTGTTCTCTACAAGCTCTAGTTGTAGAAATTATTGCTCTAAAAATAAATTAAGGGGCTAATCTCACAAACTCGTCTGAGTATAGTTCGTGCCACACACAGTGTCTTTAAAGACAGTTTAGACAGTGTGTTGTGGTACCAAATACGCTCTGGACTAATTCTGTGTTAAGCAGTTCAGATGTGAAGTCTGGAGCGTACAACTCAGGAGTAGTGCGTAGGAGATATGCACGTAGTAATATGCCCATCCTGCCTGAGAGAGAGATGAGATCTAATAGGGTGTGTACCCAAGCAGGAGCGAGGGTTGTCTGCATTCTAATCCCAGCTCTGACTTCTGCTCAGGCCTTGAGCAAGCTATGGAACCTCTCTGTTTCTGTTTTTATTATTATTAGTCACAAACAAATATGATCTGTACCTCCATGTTCACTTGTGATCACGTTTTAACAAAGTACCTGGATCAAGGCGTCTCAAACTCTGGTCCATGAACCTTTCATAGTCTGCAGAATACCTACTGGTGCTCCAGAGAGAGCTAGATCACATAGTATTGACTTCTTCTCTTTGCTTCCAGCTGTTTTTACAGATGTTTAGCCTCTTCTTTGCAAATAAAAAAAAATGCTATTCCTTAAAAGCAGCTGAAAACAAGGAGAAAGATTAGTTTCCTCTTCTAGGGGCTGCACAGGAGAAGGATTACAAGAGGTAATAGGAGCAGGCCTTAAGGACACGTGCCATCAGCAGTAGCTGCAGCCAAAGAAGAGGCAAGAGATGCCAATGGGAAAGGAATTCCCAGAAGAGAGTGGGAGGAGGCTGTTGAGCAGCACAAACGAAGGAAAACGGGACCAGTTGGCAGAGAAGCATTTGCAGAGGAATAGGGGGAGAGAGAACAGAACTGATGGGAGGAGAAGATTAAATAAAAAGCAATAGTAGCCTGTGATTCCCTTTTCTGAAAACAGCACAAACCCAAGAGCTGCTTGGTTGGGTTTTATTTTTTCCTATCCCAGGATTTGGTTCTGCAAGTGTCAAGAGACCATATGGTCCCTCATGGCCATCACTCATGAAACTTAATCTTCTGTTGAGTCTTTGATAGAGTACCCTACACAGCAAGGGCCTGCTCCTACTCACATTTAAGTCATTGCGAGTTTGCCACTGAATTCAGAGGGAGAAAGTTCAGACTCAAATTACATAATTTACAATGGATCCTGTATTTTATAAATATTACAACCACTTCTAATGACTAGTGTTCAGCTGGTATTTTAAAATGTGGTGTTATTCCTCAAGGACCTAATCCGTAGCCTACCAAGGCTGCTGGAAAGGATCCCATTGACTTCATGGAGCTTTGGATCTGGCTTCTATGAATTTGAAAACACCTAAGGGGCTTAAGAGCACAAGTCTTATTGAAAGTAAATGAGATCTGTGTCCCTAAGTCACTTAGATGCATCTGAATATCCCACCCTCCATTCTTTTCACTAATAAAAAGGGAGAGGCTTATTCCGTGTTTCTTCTTCTGTATTCACGGGGTAGAATGATACTTTTTGATATATTTAAGTTATTAATATCTTAAGATATTTAATCCCTTTGCTCCCAGATTTTTGGATGAATTCCACGATATGTAATAGAGCCCTAGGCAAAGCTCATATGCCCTGGCTTCAGCCTTTTATATTTAGCAACATAATGTCCTATGTAGGATAATCTACACAGCATCAGTGTGTGTAGAACAGCTGCTGTTTCTTAGTATTCTTAATATATCAGACTGCCTGTGAAAATGCATTTGGATTAGACCTTTCTTTTTTTGCCAACAAATTGCTCTGGACTCTCTGCCAGAAACAGATTTCATGGTGGGAAAATTTAATTCTCAGCCAAACAGATGGAGTTTTCAATGAGTATTTTTTTTAAAAAATTATCTAGATAAAGACTATAATGGGAACATATTTTATATGGTTTATTCATGCTCGACTAGTTGTATAATAAGTTTCCTTGCTTTTTCTACCTATTTAAGCAGGGACCTTACCCAAGACTTGGAAAGCCACCATAAATTATATAGCGTGCTATCTGTGACTCCTCCATTACTTTTGCTACAACAGTGCAAACTATTGATAACAGAAGGGGTAAAAAAAACAGCATAGCAAAGCTTTCAATCTGTAGCCTCAATAGAAAGTCTTCATAGGGAGGTTGTGGAATCTCCATCTTTGGAGATACTTAAGAGCAGGTTAGATAAATGTCTGTCCGGGATGGTCTGGACAGTATTTGGTCCTGCCATGAGAGCAGGGGACTGGACTCAATGACTCTGGAGGTCCCTTCCAGTCCTAGAGTCTGTGAATCTATGAAATCTATATAAAATACTGCCTACTGCCTTTTTCTGCCTCAAGAGTTATTGACTGACATTTTTGAAGAGACAAGTGTACAGATGGTTTTCCCAAAATGATCCCGGATCTAGAAAGATAAATGGCTTGGATCACATTCTGGTTGTCCCCATACACTGCTGGACATCATGGGTACACCAGCAAAACAGATTAAGGAAGGATGGCTGAGTCCTAGCTGTTCTGATAATCCCCTGGGGAAGAGGCATATTAGACCTTTGCAACAGATGCACTGGAGGGTTGCTGCTGAGGATGCCTCAGGGAAAAACGAATGCTGTTGTTTAACTAAAATGATGCATGTAAAATTAAAATGAGTTATTAAGAAAAACTTAGAGCCTTTTAGTTTTATTTGTCTATTATTGTAGAGTTATCACACTCGTTAAATTTGTGTCTGTGGTCCCAACCCGGTTCCCCTCACTCAGACTCAGTTGATTGGGAATTCTGCCTTAGTAAGGAGAGCTGGATGAGACGTCTTCTTTTCTCTGTTGTAAAACCCTGTTGTCATCAGCTTATATCATAGCTATAAAATGTTCTCTGAGCTTAAACTAGAGAGACCACTGAATATCATGGGCTTGGTTCTGTAATAAATATTTTTGAAGTCCATATCATATCCCGTAGCAGCAGAAGTGCTAACATAATGCATGCATTGCGTAGGATTACAAGGGCATAGATGGGCTATGCAAAAGGATCCTTAACACAGCCTGATTCATGCATGTTCCTTGCATTAAACTGATTCATTCTCTGAATACCTTGTGTGAATCCCAGGATGTATTAATGTTTCACTTAATAAAGAGTTGATAAAGCGTTAATACATGATTAGGGTTTTAATAATGATTAATCAATTGTTATAGAGTCCCCCAGGGTGCTTATAACTATAAGTAACTCTTTTTACTGATGGGATTGTATCCATCTCTAACACATACTTCTTGTGTCTTTAACATGAATGTAATCTGTCATTTATTAACTCTTTCTGTGAAGGTTCCATTTATAAAAGTTTATAAAGTGGGACCCTTGCATCCTTCATGTGTGATCCTCATACTTATCATATGAATGAGAGACTTTGAAAAGGAAAGCTTGTGCAGAAGCACTTTTGAGTAAGATTCATAGTGTCCCAATTTACAACTCTGATGACTAGCCATCTAGAAAATGTGAGTTTTCCTAACCAAGACCCCTTCTAGATTCTTAAATAAACAACTGAAAGAGAGAAACAACTTGTAGCTGTTATTATTGGAAAGAAATGTTATCTTTATTTATAGCGAGATAGGAAAGAATCAGATCATGCATCTTGACTTCCTAGATTTCTTGGGACAAGCCTGCAGAAGCTTTGCATAACTGGATCCGAGGGCATGATAAAGTACCTGGAGCTTGGACAGTGATTGATGGCCAGGTATGGTCTGTGAAATTTAAGTGTTTCCTTACTTTTCACACCATCTTTGTTATTTGATTTTGTAATAAAAGTTACGGATGAGATGCAGCCTCCTTTTGGTGATCACATGTAACTCCTATTGATAACAATCAGAATATAGATCAAGTCACTTAATAAAATGTATCTGTGATGGCTGCTTCCTCCCCCGGGTGCCACTTGTAACTGGGGTACCATTGAGTCTGCCTCAGCCACCAGCCTGGGCTCCCTTTACACTATATTGCTGAGGCAAGCCAGCCAAGCTCTCCCTCATGTTTCAGACTGCACTTAACCAGCACACATACAGGTAGGGACACACCCAGCTGCAGCTTTACACGCAGATGCTAAGATCACCTAAGGAACTGCCCAGTACTCAAGTGCACACCCTCCTCTGGAGTGCAAACCCAAAATTATACTGTCTTGCACTGCACAGAGAACTGTACAGTATAAGCTCATGAAAATCATCCCCTCCCTCAATGTGAAGAGAGATATGCAATGCTTTTTGCCTCCCAGTTATGAATTCCACACACCGGGTTTTGGACGAGACAAAAACAAGTTTATTAACTACAAAAGATAGATTTTAAGTGGTAAAGGATAGAGTCATAGACTTTAAGGTTAGAAGGGACCATTATGATCGTGTAATCCAGGGTCGGCAACCTACGGCACGCGTGCCAAACACAGCAACAAGCCGATTTTGAGGGGCACACTGCTGCGGTCCTGGCCCCCAGCCCCACTCAGCCCCGCCGCCCAGCACTCTCTCCTGCGGGGGCAGGAGGCAGAAGCTTGGTTCTGTGGCAGCCTGGCTTCCCTCCTCCCCAACTTCTTCCCCCAGTGTGGTGCTTTCCTGCCCCTGCTGCTCTCCTTCCCTGCGCCAATCAGCTGATGGCCCTAGTGAGGGGGAAGGGAGAGAGCGGCAGAGTGTACACAGCTCCATAGCAGAGACAGGGAAGAGGTAGGGACAGGGCCTTGGGGAAGGGGGTGGAACAGGGCATATCCCTTCCAGCCCCCTGCCATGAGCCGCTCAGGGCAGGGGGCTGGGAGCCAGGGCCGGCTCCAGGGTTTTTGCTGCCCCAAGCAGCCAAAAAAAAAAAAAGAAAACCGCAATCACGATCTGCAGCAATTCAGCGGGAGGTCCTTCACTTTGACTGGGAGTGAGGGACGCTCCGCTGAATTGCCGCCGAATAGGTGGATCTGCCGCCCCTCTCCAGAGTGGCTGCCCCAAGCACCTGCTAGCTAAGCTGGTGCCTGGAGCTGGCCCTGCTGGGAGCACCCCTACGAGCCGAGCACCCCAGCCCTTTGCCCTGAGCCCCCCACTCAGACTTCTGACCTGCACCCCCCGCACACCCAGCCCTCTTCCCTGACCCTGAACGCCTCCACACACCCAGCCTTCTGCCCTACGCCCCCCCCACACCCCCACTGCCCTCTTCCCTGACCCCTGACCCCCCCCACACCCCCAGCCTTCTGCCCTGCACCTCCCACACCCCAAGAGCCCTCTGCCCTGACCCCTGAACCCCCCTACACACTCTGCCTTCTGACCTACACCCCCCACACCATCACTGTCCTCTTCTCTGACCCCTGAACACCCCCACACCCCCTCTGCCCTCACCCCCCTCACACCCCCAGCCTTCTGCCCTGCACCCCCCACACCCCCACTGCCCTCTGCCTGAATCCCCACACACCCAGTCTTCTGCCCTCCACCCTCCACACCCTCACTGCCCTCTTCCTGACTTTGAACCCCCCCACCCAGCTTTCTGCCCTGCACCCCACAGCCCCATCCCCTCTGCCCTGACCCCTGAACACCCCCACACCCAGCTTCTGCCTCCCACCCCCTAACCCTCTGCCTGACCCCTGAATCTCCCTCCCCCCCCATCTGGGGTCCCAGCCTCAGGCCCGCTCAGCTGCTGCCAGCCTTGGTCAACAGAACCCGAGGCTGGCACAGCGAGCTGAAGCAGCTGGCAGCATAAGATCAGCATTTTATTAATTTAAATGAAGGCTTCTTATAACATTTGAAAACCTTGTTACTTACATACAACAATAGTTAGTTATATAATAAGACTTATAGAAAGAGACTTCTAAAATGTTAAAATGTATTACTGGCACATGAAACCTTAAATAGAGTGAATAAATGAAGACCTCGGCACACCACTTCTGAAAAGTTGCCGACCCCTGCTCTAATCTGACCTCCTGTACAATGCAGGACACAGAATCTCACCCACCCACTCCTGTAATAAACGTCTAATCTATGCCTGAGCTATTGAAGTCCTCAAATCATGGTTTAAAGACTTCAAGGTGCAGAGAATCCTCTAGCAAGTGACCCGTGCCCCATGCTGCAGAGGAAGGTGAAAAACCTCCAGGGCTTCTGTCAATCTTCCCTGGAGGAAAATTCCTTCCCGACCCCAAATATGGTGATCAGCCTAATCCTGAGGATGTGGGCAAGACTCACCAGCCAGACAACCAGGGAAGAATTCTCTGTAATAACTCAGATCCCACCCCATCTAACAGGATAAGTTGGGGGATGGGGGGAGGGCGTAGCAGCCTGCTGGCAGCTGCTGTCCCTTCCTTACAGGTTCTGGTGACGTAGGTAGCCTGTTTAGGGAGTAAGGGGGGCTCTTTGTGCCCTCTTTGGCCCCTTCACAGGTCCATGGCAGTACTCACAGTTGAGTTTTAGTAAATAACATTAGGACATTTTCCAAGCAGACTCAATTTAGTCATTATAATTGTTATTTAATATTTATATTACCATATTGCCCAAAGGCCCTAATCAGGATCTGTGCCCCACTGTGGTAAGCACTGTGTAAACACTGAGATGGATACTGTGTTTGCCTTCCAAAGCTTGCGGTGTAAGAAGACAAGAAACAAGGGCCTGGCCTGGAGTTATGTAGCTGTCACTCACAGGATTTTCCTGGGCTTGCATTTGGGCAAAGGCTTGCATATGCTGGGTTGTAACGACCCACAAATAATATAGTCACACAATTTTTGCAGTTTACGTGTAACTGGAACCAAAGGACTATTATCCCCCATTAATAGCAGGAAAACAAATTGCATTTTCAGCATGTTGAGAGAGATTTAGAGCCTATGCATCTGTCATTGATTTTGTTTTGTAGATGGTTACTTTCTATGGGTCATCATTACTGGATGGGCCAGTGCCTCCTGGACAACCGTTGGCAATAAAAGGCACTGCAAAACCTGGGCTTATAACCAAAAATGGCCTAGTTCTTTTTGGTAATGATGGAAAGATGGTAAGTGTTCAACAAGATAAATAGTGTAGCCAGAGGGTGGGGCGCACGAGCAAGGGACGTGAAAAACTGTATGGACTGATCAACATTAGGAGAAAATGTAAACTGTATGGAAATTTCATACCATTCAAATCCAAGTGTAATCTTTGCAATGCTAGTGATAGCAGCCAGGTAATCAGCCATGAAAATGTCAATCTTCTATTATTTCATGAAGAGTGCTAAATGCTATTCTGTTCTTTATCTTAGGTATTGTCAGGATCCTGGGTGAGGGTAGGCAGGACTAATGGTGGGAGCTTGGGATCCCAGAACTGAAAGCAGGGGTCAGACCAGGATCAGGGTTAAGAATCAAGCTGAGGGTTATGTCAGAGTTATGAGCTAAGCCGAGGGTCAAAAACAGTCAGGAATCTGGCAGATGCTGGATCCGTGTCAGAGTTCCAGGAGTCGATCTGGAGTCAGAATCCAAGTTAAGAGCTGAGATCAGAACCAGGAGTTCACTAACAGAGGAGCTGGGCAGTCATGACAAGTAGCTAAGGATTCTCATTGTTGCCTGGGCACTTGCTGGTGTGCCCCATGGACTTATACAGGGACAGGGTGTCAATCAGGGATTGCTGAAACCAGTGTCAGTCAGATCACCCTGGGTAGAACTTCCCACCAACCTGAGCAGATTGTTTGCAGAGACTAATTAGGTTCCAGATGCCACCAGCTGGCAGCATGGGGATGGTGCTTGTCCGGTAACCTTACAGTCTGTGTTCATGTCCCACTGATCCTTACAGGCATTTCCCTACCACCCATCATATGTTCATTTCTATGTACCTATACTTACTATAGTTTGTGGTGAAGAAAATATTTAAAGATACCTTTATCACAGATTTGAGATTTCCTAGCAGACATTTACTCATTTCATTATTATTCGAGTATCAGAGGGGTAGCCATGTTAGTCTGGATCTATAAAAGCAGCAGAGAATCCTGTGGCACCTTACAGACTAACAGACGTTTTGGAGCATGAGCTTTTGTGGGCGAATACCCACTTCGTCAGATGCATGCATTCACCCACGAAAGCTCATGCTCCAAAACGTCTGTTAGTCTATAAGGTGCCACAGGATTATTATTCGAATTAACACATTAATTTCTCCTTAGTATGTTTTACAGTCTTTCCATCAACTTAAATCATATTCCCTCTTTTTCAGTTGTTGGTGAGAAATCTACAGTTTGAGGATGGAAAAATGATCCCTGCATCTAAATACTTTTCATCTGATGAGATGTCTGTCTTAGAACTTACAGAAGAGGAGAAAAAGATGGCGGAAGATATCAAGGTAATTCTGTAAACTAGTTCAGCAGGATATTAGTTTACAGAAAAGCATTAAAGACGTCTAGGCACAGACATGATATAACTTTTATTTAAATGTGCAATGTGTATATTTCTTAACAAAATATATACAAAAGTACAAGAATGAATGTTAAGCTATTAAAATTAATTCAGATGTGATTGGAGATCAGATTAGGTGTTCACAAATGTATATATAGTCCTAGAAACTTTTTCTTTAGATATAAGTGATTGATTCTAAAGACCAAGTGTTGGACCAAGTCAAGAAGAATGGTTTTGGATTATATGTGATGAGTGAGGCAGACACACTTCAAAGCAGAGTCAGAGCACCAGCACAACTTCTCCCTGCCACAGTGAGGCCTTAGACACCAAACAGGCGTTATTTTTTTCAGGGGAACATTCATCAGCAAGATTTCATCTTATTTCGAAAACAGAATCTCAGAGCTTCTCTACACTGCCCCACATTTTGGACCCTGAGGCCGTGAAGATCATTGCACATGAAAGTGCTGTGCTGGACTCCCCTGTGGGGATGCTGCGGGTTCATGTTCAAGGATTCCTGTGACAGAACGCTGAACTGTATTTTACTGTTCAGCCACTAAGGGCACCATGTGTGACATCCCATATTTAAGCTAACTTCAGCCATAGGTGGCAGAACTTTAAAGGATCTTAATGAAGACACGTCTCTTGTGTATCTCTCTGAGAAGAAAGCCCTGTAGTCAGTCTTTATCTGATACAGAAGCCTGACTTGCTAGAAGCAGCCATGTACTGGACCACGTACAAGAAGTACTTCACAGTTCCTGGTTCTTGTTAGTGGAGTCCTCAGACAGGGCAACATTAATGTGAACTAGGAACCTTTTAGTCTGCAGCATCCACATGGGAGAGTTGAAGCTCAACAGTTAGGTGCATACTGCTTTTCACACTTCTGTAGTCTGAACTACGGGGCCGTACTATAGACAGACTCAAGCAGAGTATAAGGTTTTGTCTACACTGGCAAGTGAAAGACAAAACTTTTGTAGTTCAGACATGTTAAAAAAAATACAACCCCAAAAGACAAAAGTGTTGTCCATGAGGAGTGCTGGTATGAACAGCGCTTCGTCAGCAGGAGCGTTCTCCTGCCAACAACGCTAATACCGCTTGTTGGGGTTGGAAGTTTTTTGTCTGGACAAACAGTAGCTACACTGCACGCCTTTTAGCGGCACAGCTGTAGAAGCACAGCCGTGCCGCTAAAAGCTGCGTAGTGCAGACATAGCCCAAGAAACAATATTTCTTAGAGATGTGAATTGCCTTATTTGGTTCAGTGGAGACAACTTGAAACCAAATTATAAGAATTTAAACATGCATATTCTCAGCAATTTCACCCCCATTTTACCAGAAATATCCATCTAGTGTATTTAGTCTATAGTACTACCTTTCAGCCCTTCCCCAGTGCCAAAAGTCCCTGCTGGACATATCCAACTACCAACTATTCAATCCTCCTGAGCCCGCCCTCTTCACACCTCATGGGATCAGTTCCTATACATCTAAAATGGTGCTATTATTTGGAAGATTACGGTTATAATAACGATGGGCAAGAAAACTATTGATATTGCATTGAATTTTGCTGCATTGTTATGCAACATAATGTTGGGGGAAATAATTTTCATGCACAACAGGAACCCTTTTATAGTACCACTACTACTAATTGTGGAATGTTATGCTGGAAGGTGCTAATGGCTGTCATCAAGTGGGTCTTTGAGCTTTAGACAATGGCAGAGCTGGTTAAAGCTGATGGGTGTGCTGAGCACCCTTCTTTCAGGCTAAGGCAGGGGTGGGCAAACTATGGCTCCCAGGCCAGATCTGGCCCATGAGCCATTTTCAGCCAGCCCACGAGCTGCCGCGGAGGAGTGGGGTTGAGAGCTGCACAACGTGGCTCGGCCGCACTCTGGCGCTCAGGCCGGGGTGCTGAGTCAGGGGCACTACCCTGTGGCTTGGGCCCACTCCAGCTGGGGCGCAGGGTCCAGGGCCACACCATGCAGCTCCTGGAAACTGCGGCATGGCCCCACTGCGGCCAGTGGCCCCCTCCAGTGCTCCAATGGCAGCTGAGGGGCCAGTGCCTGTGGACCGGGCAGCGTGCAGAGCCACCTGGCCGCGCCTCCATGTAGGAGCCGGTGAAGGGACATGCCACTGCTTCCGGGAGCTGCTTGAGGTAAGCACCACTTGGAGCCTTCACCCCTGAGCCTCTCTCCACACCCCAACTCCCTGTCTCAGCCCTGATCCCCCACCTGCTCTCCAAACTCCTCGGTCCCAGCCCAGAGTACCCTCCTACACCCCAAACTCCTCATTTCCAGCCCCACCCCAGAGCCCACACCCCCAACCAGAGCCCTCACTCCCTCCAGCACCCCAACCTCAATTTTGTGAGCATTCATGACCCTCCGTACAATTTCTATTCCCCAGTGTGGCCCTCGGGCCAAAAAGTTTGCCCACCCCTGGGCTAAGGGGAAGGAGCAGCTAAACCCATTTTATGTAACGATTGTTGGAAATAATGGGAGACTACTGCCCAAGATAACTGGCCACATAGCAAAACCTGAGCAGTTTCCTGGGACTGATTGCAAATGCACAGCCTAAAAGGGATTGCTTGGCAAGTTGTGTGTGTGTGAAAATAAGAAAGCCACCAGGAAGCAAGAGAATGAAGCATGACCTTGAGGGGGAGCAGAGGGACAGAGCTCCTTGGGGCACAGGTTTTTCTGCAGAGGCAGGCTTGGAAAATGTGAGCAAAGAAACTGCCTGCTGCTGTTTGTTCCTACTGCGTTCTGGGAACCAGGACTTTGTGTACGTGCTCTATAAATGGGCAGCGACTGGGGAGGGAATGGGAGGCATTGCCCCCTCAAACTAGAGGCAACACAGGGGAGAGGACATGGGATCATGTACCCCCCAGATTTCTGCCTTCCATTTAGCACAGAGGTTTTCAAACTGTGTGGCGTGCTGTCCTAGGGGGACATGCCCCACAGTTTGAAAACTCACCACCTGCCAGGAGCCAGCAGATCTGAAGCTGGTGGGAGTCACCCGGCCCACAGCTCTTTTCGCTGTGGAAGCTGGATGCAGGCTGGCTGCCTAGCAGCCCTCCCTGCCCTGCTCCCCGAGCAAGGCCACCTCTGCGGGGCCAGGCATTCCCTAGGCAGGGGGAGCAGCACAGCTCCAAGCTGCACCCCTGATGTGCGCTTGCTTCTCCTCCGAAGGAGCCCCACATGTCCCCCTGCATGTGCCACCTCTGTTCCTATCTCCCAAATATAAAAGTCAAACTATGCCTATGTTTGTAAATAATCATGATTGCAGCCAGAAGACTGGGGGGTGGAAGCTGGCTGTTAAGGGGGGTGAGGAGCACCAAAGGGAGAGTGAGGGGAGCTACTGTGGCACAATGGAGGACATCCTGTTCCAGGCTGGAAATGGGCATCCCGGCAGTTCTTCAGCAGCTGGCGCTCTGTGTGCCAGTGCTCCCCTGTCCCCAACCCAGGTGCCTGTGCACTCTCCTGCAACCTGGCAGCTGGGGCACATGTTCCTCCCTGGACCTGATGTCTCTGCTAGGTCCTGCAGTAGCTAGAAGATGGGGAGAGGAGAGCTGTCTATTTCTACTTGCTTCCTAACAGCCAGCCTGATCTCCAGCCCCTCCTCAGAGTTCTGCTCTGACCTCCACCCCCAGTGCATGCATGCAGGGGTGGAAGCATAACCAGGTTCTACTCTCACTCCGTGAGATATTGCAGGAGAGAAAACACATGTCAGACAGCACCCACGCTATATCCATTGTTGGAGTATGGCCCATAACCTCATTCTGCTGGCCCTGATTGCAACAAAGAAATAGCTCATACTCAGATGATTCATAGCATCAGTTCCCCAAATCAAAACAAACCTGCAAAGCCCCCCATACTGGCTAACTGCTCAGGTCAAAGGGTCAAACAGTAATTTCTCCTGTCACACTAAAAAAATGCAAACTGTATACATGCAAATCATTAGCATGGTGGTTGTAGCAAAAATGCTCATTTGCTTTTCTGGCTTCCTCTTTTAGTATCCCTAGAAGTAATTGATTTTAAAGAAGCCGATATGTTTAAAAATGTATACGCAGACCTACATTAGTGTCAGTGAACTGATGTTTTATGCCATTAGGGGAGTTTGTTTGTATTAATGCCTCATTTATTTTCTATATTTTTTAGACCATTTGGAAGGGAATTTTGAGCAATGTTGCTGTAATTGAGGATTCTACAGACTTCTTCAAATCTGGAGCATCCTCGATGCATGTTGTCAGGTAACTTTTATATTTTAAATAATCATGTTTCTAAGCAATAAATGAAGATTGTGACCTTGTTATGGTTCTTACAGTATCTGTGATTTTTCCCTTTCCCGCTCTTGCCCCACTTACTCAAGCAGTACTCCCATTGACTCCCATGACATTGTCCTCAATTGGAGTTTTGCCTGAATAACAAGGGCAGGATTAGCCCTAAAACTAAGGGACTACCTTGGCAGATATTTGGGAGCGAGTCTATTATAGATCTGACAGCTATTCCAAATCTGGGGGCCCAATCCTGCAGCTGCATACCGAACTCCCATTGAGATCAGTGGGGATATGCACAAGGAGGGTTGAGTCCACTACTCCCAAATAGAGTGAGGTCACCATGCTGTATCAGGTCACATTAGTGAGCATCGCTCCTTTCTCTGCCCCAGATATCCACAGCCATCACATGAGAAGCCCTTGAGAGTTTTACCAAAATCATTGCTATTAATAATCCACCAAATGTAACATGATTGACAATTCCCGAACGGTACTAAAAGGCCTGAACAATACTTGCATGATGTAACAGTGCTGGGAGCTAGCCGGTTAGCCAGCACTCTGATCCCTCTGGCACTAATTGGTTTCCCCAAGGAGGTCTAAATGGGGAATGGAATGCACTAATCAGGCTGGGTGAGCTAATGAATTAATTAACTCATCTTCTGAGAAGTGATTAAAAAGGCACAGGAGGGAAGTGCAAGGGGAGAGTAGCAGGGCTGAGTCCAAGTCCAGACTTAGAGAACTCTTCTCCTCTCAGACCCTAGGGACACTGCAAATAGCATTGCTGCACAGAACTGTAAAGGGTTTGGGGCAGGAATCTGAACTAAACCGCACTGTGTGGATAACTAACTGGTGGAGTCTGAGCAGTTTCTGTGAAGCTAGAAGGCAAGAGCAGAGCGTACCCTGTTACACGTGACATATGTTTATCATTTGCCTTTTATTCCTAAACTGTTACCTCAGAGTATTTCAAAGCCATTGGGCCAAATTCTGCCCCTAATAACACCTGCACAATTGCTGTATATAACTGAGGACCCCATGGAGCCCAACGGCTAGCAGTAACACAGTACAGCTACAGAATAATGGCATGCACACAAAAAAGTCCACACATTGTACACAACCAACCAAAACCCTACTCCATCTTCTAATAATTGACTGTCTCAGCAATACTTCAGTGTAAAGTTCAGCCTACAATTTCTTTGCAATTTTCAGAATGATTGAAGAAATCAAACAAAAATATAGTGGACTTCAACTGCAGAATGAAGATGTGTATATGGCCACTAAGTTTGCAGACTTTATTCAGATGGCTGTGAGGAAACTGAGGGGAGAGGACGAAGAAGAAGAATTAGTCATAGATTATGTAAGCCTTTTTTGGTTTTATTGACATTTTGCACACTTTCTTTGATGGAGTGTTGGTTTTGTTTCTGTAGTTTTCATTTATTTGTGATGGAATGAAGGTGAAATTTGGTGAATTCCATTGCTTATGAAACTGGGAGATCAATAGCAGTGGATGGATTCATGCATATTGCACATGTAGGTATTGTAAACTTCCTTAGAGTGCCTTGCTCATGTATCTCAGTCATCATGCCCACAAAAAAATCTGCTTTTCTGAGGAAAACAGCAACAGACTGTCCTCCAAGGAACCCTAGCATGGGGCGGAGGGGGATATGATAGAGATCTATAAAATCATGACTGGTATGGAGAAAGTAAATAAGGAAGTGTTCTTTACTCGTTCTCCTAACACAAGAATTACAGATCACCCAATGAAATTAATAGGCAGCAGGTTTAAAACAGACAAAAGAAAGTATTTCTTCACACAGTGCACAGTCTACCTGTGGAATTCTTTACCAAAGGATGTTGTGAAGGCCAAGCCTATAACAGGATTTTAAAAATAACTAGATAAATTCATGGAGGATAGGCCCATCAGTGGCTGTTAGCCAGGATGGGCAGGGATACAAAACCAAACCAAGCTACAGTCTTTGCCTAAGCAGCTTCCTCACCTACGTCAAGTGATGAGCATCTCCAGTCCTTCAGGCAGGAGGATCCACCACTTACAGAATCAGAGGGTGCTTATCTCTTTGTCCTCAAAGATATGAATAACAAAGGAGTCCCGTTTGTTCCCTTTCATAGTCCAGAAACCTTTTGAAATGTATTCTTTGAAAAGTAAAGCAAGACAAAGTTCCTCCCTGCTGCTGCTTGTTCTCTGGGTACCAAGGCCTTTCTTCATCCTCTTGTCAATTTGCTTTCTCAATTGGCTTGATCGCTTTGTTTACTTTAGATGCAAATGTACCTTCGTTATCCTTTGCTTGTGATTAAGCCATGCTGTTTTCTCATAACTAGACCCATGCAGATAGGTAAATCTACATTCCTTTGTTTAGGGCAGGCTTGTTTGTCAGCTGCCTCCAAAACATATTACATGAACGTATTTCCAGCACACATACAGAAGTTTTTATACACAACTTGTACATACATCATGCAACAATATTCGTGACCAGCATGTCACCCATTTTTATGTGATACCTTACAGGTCCTTGCTTGGCTAAATATTCTGCCAACAGTGTGTTGGGTGAGCCCTGTGCCAGTTGGTATAAAGGAGCTCTTAGAGTCACAGTAACTTTAAACACATAACTAGGGACATTGACTTCAGTTGGATTATAAATCTACTTAGTCACACACCTATTTTAATACCTTGCTGGACTGAGGCCCTAATGATGATTTGATCCTGGATATCCACTAGTAAAACCATACAAATTCATTAATCCATTTCATAATTTAGGCACTTCTTCTCCTCAGAGGAAGTACAATTTCTATTTAGTTTTGCCTTAGCGATGGATACTGATAGCCATATATGCATCCTGGTACTTTGTCTGAAAACTGTTTTTGCATATTAAAGTTACAAGTTATATTAGGTACGTAGTTTTGCATGTCGCATGTATAGTATTGCCAACCCCAAATGTTCAAAAATTATGAGATTGGCTTTAAAATCACAAGATTAAGTAAAAATAATAGATTTGGTGATCTCTTTATTTGCTTTCTGCTTTTTAAGCCTTTAGGGTGCATCAAGGTCACATTTTGAAGCCTTCTCCATAGCCACAAGGGCTAGAAATTTATTTTTTATTTTTTTTAAAGAATGAAGGCTGAAATCATCACATATCCACTTGACTCCAGAATCTGGTGCTTTAAGGAAAACAGTAATGGTCATGAGACTCATGACAAAATCATGAGAGTTGGCAACGATGTAAGACACATTGAAATGCTGAGTTTCTTTCACTGTTAGGTTTCAAAAAATGTTAACAATATGACTGTGAAGATGCCTTACCAGTGTTTTATAAATGGACAGTTTATGGATGCTGAAGGGGGAAAAACATATGACACTATAAACCCAACAGATGGATCAGTGAGTAATTTCTGCATATGATAAATACTGGCTTATTCTGAATACTACATTTCTGGATAAATAATCTAAAACATTACAAGGATATTGCCAAGTTGAAAATCATGTAGTACATTTTAAAAGATTCCTTTACTATTTTACAGTCAAAACTTTAAAAAAATTCTTTAACTTTTAGTTATCTTGAAATGTTAATAATTTAATCTAATTTACTTTTCAGTTTTTATGCTCTTTATTCACTTTTTGCATCTTAGCCTGCATAGTGAAAACTGGCTGATTAATTTTGCTATGTTTATAGTCTTTTTCAAGTCGGTTTCACTAGCAGGTTCTAATACTTTAGCTTAGAGTTGCAGTGTTTGGCTTTGCAGACAAAACAGAGGAATGTTTATATGTTCTTTTAAAAAGTGTTTCAACTGAGATTTTTGTTAGTTTCTTGAGCACATTTCTGTTGATCAGAAGTTTTGTAAAAGCTTATTTTTACAAATCCTACAGTTTAGGCCAAATTTGTCCTGAAAGTGTCCTTTTAAATAGGGTGACCAGATGTCCCGTTTTTAAAGGGACAGTCCCATTTCTTGGGACTTTTTCTTATATAGGCACCTATTATCCCCCACCCCCTGTCCTGCTTTTTCACAATTGCTATCTGGTAACCCTACTTTTAAATCACTTTTAAAAATGACTTCTCAATATGCATTTTTTTCCCAAAAAGTACCAAATCTTGGCTGAGCAACTGTTAACTGAAAAGTTATAAATAACAGCCCTGATTCTGATCTCATATATGGCACTGTAAATCAGGAGTAACTGAATTCCGCTTAAGTGAATGGAGCTAGTTGTACCACTATTAATGAGGCTAGAATCAAGTACAGCCTTAGCAGTTTGGTGTTATCTTAAGGCATCTTAAATATAAGTGTCCATTTATGGTGATACATGTAACAAATATACCATTCCAGGGAGGCAATATCCAGATGGTATTCTAGAATGCTTAGGCATTCTATTGTCATACCAGACACTAAGCTTTTCCACTTCTTCAGTGTCTCATCAGTAAGTTCATGTGATAGTTGAAGAAATAAAATAAGGCTTGAGGGTGTGCTCTGTTGTTAGCAGAGTTTAAGGAAAGAAGGATCCAGAATTCTGAGCGTTCACACAGTCCTTCGAATTCCACTTCGAATTCCACTTTTCTGAACCTGATTGACCCATGTATAATAGGTAGCCATTAGAATATTAAATGTTAGTTTATATTTAAGTAAAAATGAAGAGAGAGAAAGAAAGCATTGTGTGTAACACCACTTTAAATGTGAGCTAACACTTAGCTGTCTTGTGACAGATAATAGCAAAGGTGTCTTATGCTTCAGTGGCTGATGTTGACAAGGCAGTAGCAGCAGCAAAAGATGCATTTGAAAATGGTGAATGGGCAAGAATGAATGCAAGGGAAAGAGGGAGATTAATGTACAGGTATGTAAGGGGGTTTGCTATGTTTGCTCATGTTTCTTAACTTTATTTTACTTCCTGTGAAAAATCATGGTATACCCCTTCTGAATCTGATGGACTTTCCTTGTCCTGGGGCTAGAGTGGCCACATTTCGGAAGGGGGTGAGGTAGGAGGGGCTAGGGGTTCTGAGATATGCTTACTTTGACTTGGGTCTCTGCACTGCAGTGTGGATGTCAGATGCTTTTTAAGTTAATGCAAAAATTCCCATTGACTTTATTGGGTGTTTGGCCCTTATTTACGTTACCAATAGCCAAAGGTCCCAATCCTGAAGTCAGTGGAAATTTTGCCTGAGTTGCAGTAGTTTCAGTCCCACATCACATTTGTAAGTTAAGTACAGTTAGAAGTGTCGTTTCCCAGTATTGTTATTTTTGATGCTCATTTGTTGTGTTTTAATTAAAAGACTTGCTGACCTGATGGAAGAACACCAAGAGGAATTAGCAACAATTGAGGCCATTGACTCAGGAGCTGTCTACACTTTAGCTTTGAAGACTCATGTAGGAATGTCTGTGCAAACATTCAGATACTTTGCTGGATGGTGTGACAAAATTCAGGCAAGCTAATATTTGACAGCAGTTACGCAAAGTCAGAAATGAATTACGATGCTTCTGTATACTTATTCTTTACTAGTACTGTCTTTTGCTTGTACAGCCCAGAAGAACAACTTTAACACAGGGAAATGAGGCATTCAAAGTTGTGGGTGACAGAATTAGAATTTTGCCTAGTAAGAGTCTTCCTGGAAACATGATAGGAGCACATTATGCCTGCTATTGGGAAACAGGAATATAGAATCTGACTTGTGCTGACAGATAGGCTGGTTGAGAATGTGGATTGTTATAGAGGAGATATACCTCATATCCGTGGTAGAAGGGTTTCCAGCATCTTTCTGTCTCTGGCATCCTGTTAACAGAACAAATCTGGCTGTGAAGCCTTCCATGATGGCAATGATTTTTCTGAAACAAACATGGTTAGATAATTGGTGCATTTTAGTTTTCCTTTCTAGATATATACATTGTTTGAAATCCATTGTCTTTCTTTTAGGGTTCTACAATCCCAATTAGCCAGGCCCGCCCAAACCATAACCTAACATTCACCAAGAAGGAACCCATAGGGTAAGGCTATTGTCTTCTTCTTAATGACCACAAACTAGTTTTAACCTTGACAAATAGAAAATCCTTTCAAAATCTGTTACGATAATGTAACTTTTTTTTCATATTTTTCCCAATCTTAAGAGTCTGTGCAATTGTTATCCCTTGGAATTACCCACTGATGATGCTTGCATGGAAGAGTGCAGCATGCTTGGCTGCAGGCAACACGTTAGTTCTCAAACCAGCACAGGTAAAATCAAAAGGGAAAATGCAAATTATGGGTGTGATCCTCCCACTCCCTATTCAGGCAAAGCTTCCATTGACTCCATCCATTTACTGACCTGTTGCATGCTATAAAACATGTAAAGTAGTAGCTATTCCCACACTGATACAAGGCACTCCTCTTCACTAGAACTCTCTGCACCCTCAGATTACAGAATACATTAAAACTTTCTGTTTGTCTATTGATGTCGTCGTTGCATGGAGCTATGGTTAGGGAAGAGGGGGAGAGGAGGTTGCACACAGGGCCAGCTCCAGCTTTTTTGCTGCCCCAAGTGGCGAAGCAAAAAAAAAAATGGAAAAAAAAGAAAAAGATAAAGCCGCAATCCCCGTCACTTCAGCGGCAGCTCTACTGCGCCACTTCATTCTTCGGTGGCAATTCGGCGGCGGGTCTTTCCCTCTGAGAGGGAGTGAGGAACTTGCCGCGGAAGACCCGGACGTGCCACCCCTTTCCATTGGCCACTCCAAGCACCTGCTTCCTTTGTTGGTGCCTGGAGCCGGCCCTGGTTGCACAGTGAGATGCATGTGTACTCAGAATATAACTAATCTGGGATGTAAACAGAATGCACTCCTTTTTCTAAGGGAATGCCACTTTGTCAGCTTTGTGAAAATATGAACTAATGTAAGATTCATATTGTAACAAGCTAAAATGTATTGCACATTAAATATTTCACAGCATATTTAACTAAAATAAAAGACCTAATCTGACTATTGTGTACATGCTTAGGTCACTCCTTTGACTGCCTTAAAGTTTGCAGAGCTCTCAGCTAAAGCAGGATTTCCCAAAGGTGTTATAAATATTCTGCCTGGTTCAGGTAAAGCATTGACCTAATTATTTTTCTGTACAAAATATAGCTCGGTATGAACTGTAGTTGAGAACAGTTAAGTAAAAGACTGAGGTGAGGTGAAGTTGTTGGTGATCTAGGTTTTTACCTCTGCAGACCTGTCAGGTGAAAACTGTGCTGAGTGGACTTCTCCTTCTTAGTGGATCTTTGTCCAAATTACAGAGCTGATACATCATTTCACATGTATTCTCTGAGCTGAATGGGGAATGACTATGAAGCTGGCCAGGGGTGTTTACCCGTTATCTACACATTCTCAGTTCAAACAAAAATACAAAAATTTTCAAAGAACTATTTATAATACAGAGAAACAATGCTTTTGATTATAGGATTTTTCTTATTCTCCAAAGCTTGTTGCCAGTAGCAAATATTATTTCAATAAGATTGTGAGAAATCTAGTTAGGTAAGTGTGACAGATCGGTCGGTGGAGACAATTTAACATTACATCAGCTAATTCACCTCCTCACAATCATGTTTAAACATAAGATTTCCTAGTGAAGACAAACCCCAAGATAACTGTGGGGCTGATTCAGTGAAACAGTACATATCTCAGCTGATCCAAGTTTAAAATATAAACTGGGTTCTTCTACCAGCAGTCCGAGAATCAGAGATGAAGTTCTCAGCTCCATTGGTGAAGGGAGGGATTTGTGCCATTGTGGTTTTAGGTTTATTAATCTGAGGTGTTAATAGTAACATAAGTAAGGATACTTATTTTTTAAATTAGATGCTATTTAACCTGACAGGCCTACTGGACTATTAGAATGTTAAGAATTGCATGTACATTTTCCAATTAGTTGTTTCCCACATCTCACAATAATACAGGTGGTTTAGTGGGACAGCACATGTCTGAACACCCAGATATCCGCAAACTTGGATTTACTGGTTCAACTCTTATTGGTAAACAGATCATGAAGAGGTATTGTATTCATTATATTCAGAAGATGTTTTAGATCTTATTTTATGCTGTAGATTATTCAATGTTTGTTTACTACATTGATGTGCAAACTACATCTTGCACATGACATTAAAATGACATGTAGACTATGGATGGGATTATATTTAATCATTTGTCTTTATTAAATAGTGGAAATATCATTTGCTATTAAGTCCAACTGTCCAAAACCAAAAATAGATATATGCTATACATTTTCACCAGCTGATCTTAGGGGAAATAATTTCATTACTAAAAGATGTCTGAATGTTAATTTTACATAATTATTTACAACCTTCCATAGCTGTGCAGTCAGTAATCTGAAGAAAGTCTCCCTTGAACTTGGTGGTAAATCCCCACTGATCATTTTTGAGGACTGTGAACTTGACAAAGCTGTGAGAATGGTAAGGTTACTTCAAAGTAAAACATGTTCAAAGCCTGGTTAGTGCATCTTATTAAAAAGCAATTTTCTAATTCCTTCTCTCTTTCTTACATGCCCCCCTCCTCAGGGCTTGCTAAAACATTCAGGAGGATAGCCTTTAAGCCTCGTGCTGTATGTTGAACCAAGGCTCCCCTTCTCTGCCAACACAGTTCAAACTTTTGGGGCTTATTCAAAAAGGCTGGGATGATCTCCAAAAACTTGAATTGAAGAAGAGTGAAGGTGAACAGTGGGCTTCCATTGAGTCATGTTAACACTGCAAAAAATTAATTTGACAAAAAATTGACACTTAAAACCCCTCCAAATGCTTAAAAATGTCTGGAAATGAGGTTGAGATTCAGTCAGTTCCCCACTGCCATGTAATCCTTAATGACTCACTATCACCCACATACCTGACCTATACTTTCCATCCAACCTTCACTTCTGTCTTATCAAATTTGCCGTATATATGCATTGAGGAAAATGAGTAGATTATAAAATCCTATTTCCTATTGAAGGGATCTGTTTCCAATATAACACTAGTATATACTACATCACTCATTACAAAAAGACTTAGTTGCTACATGATGTGGTTAGTGTAGGCCCTAATCCTGCAGTTAGAGCCCCATTGAACCCAAACAACATTGTGCTGTTGCACGAGACACAAAACAGTGAAGCTGACTCTCCAATCCATTTTTATGATCCAGGAAGAGTTAAATGGGGGCGACGGGGCAGAAACAGCATGCACTGTGAAAAGCCAATTGAATTTTGAAAATCTCTTTATGGTTTGATCATCTGAGATATTGCGAGAGCCAGTCAGAAAATGGAAACAAATTTTTTCATGAAAATATTTTTTCCCATGGAAAAAAAAAATTTTCTTTGAAAGTTTTCTGATGGTCAATAGTAAATAACAGGGACAAATTGTCCCTCCTCCATGAGGCCTGAGTCCATAGGCTTGATGTAGGGGAGGTTCTTTGTGCATTTGACAGGATGGGAACACATACTTCTCCACTGGGTCACATGCTGTGACTGCCCTCATCGCCCTCCATAAAGGGAGTGAATCAGCAGAGTTGTGTATTCATCAGCCTTGCTTCCAAACTCCTTTTCCATGGTGCTGTACAGTGTCTCTATGGAGCTTCACTCAACAGTGTGCAGGGGATGTGCACCTCCCTAAATCCTGCCTCCACATACAGCAGCTCCACTGCACCCAGGGCGATTTCTATTCATGCACATTTTTATGTCGAGAAGATAGAGGGAAGAAGGGTAGGATTTACCCCAGAGGAAAGAAAACATTTTTATTTCTTTAATGAGTTTTATGCCGATATTACCCCTTTAAAGAAGAGTTCTATACATTGATTGATCCAGACATAGCAGAAAAAAGAGAGAGAGAATGTAGCTCCAGGGAATAGCTGGAGTGGGAAATTAATAAAACCAAGTATCAATATAGTGTTTTCTTCTTACACAGGGCATGGGAGCAGTATACTTCAACAAGGGAGAAAACTGCATTGCAGCTGGAAGACTGTTTGTGGAAGAATCAATTCATGATGAGTTTGTTAGGAGAGTGGTAAGATATTTAAAGGGCTCATGTTCAAAATAAATTCTTCAGTAACAATGTAAAGCAAAGATCAAGTCATTTTATACACACACACAAGTTTATGTATCATGCAAGTTCTTCAGTTGCTGCTGATGCTGGGAAATCACGATTCCTATCATGAAGCAATGAAAAGGGTGTACTAATGGGAGACACCTGCCCAAGAAATGCAACGAGAAGTGACACACTTATAAAGAAATGTTATCCTATCAACTATCTCTGTACATTTATCTAAGCAAAAATTGCCAAATTTGTATCCATGAGACTTAAGACCACTGTGAATATGGGAAAAAATAGGGAAAGACTGGAAGTATAGCAGGGATTATACAAGAGTATCTAATGTTCACCATTAAAAATTCAACACTGCTGTGTGAAAACTCAGTTATTTAGTGCTATTTAGAATAGGAATGACATTTAAAATGACATTTTAAATACCAGACACAGTAACAGAAGAAACTTAAAAATGAATAACTAAAAAACAATGGTCAAGATTTTCAAAAGTGTCCAGTGATTTTGGGTGTCCAACTTGAAACAACTTAAAAGAGCCTGATTTTCAGAAAGTGTTAAGTACTCCTGAAAATTGAGTCCCTTCAAGTGGTCTTAAACTTGGGCACCCCAACACTAAAGTACCCATAGTCACTAGTCATTTCAAAAAAAATTAGCCAGCGTGTCATACTATGTAACTTTTCATTTTAATTGGGTAATGTGTAGGTGGAAGAAATCAAAAAGATGAAAATTGGTGACCCACTCGATAGAGCCACAGATCATGGTCCACAGAATCATAAGGCTCATCTGGAAAAGCTGCTGGAATATTGTGAAATTGGAGTGAAAGAAGGAGCAACATTAGTGTACGGAGGAAGACAAGTATGTAGACCAGGTAAAATACTACCTGGAAATGTTTTGAATTTTTACATTTTTAAATAAAAGCCCACATGGTTCCCTCTGTTGTGTAGCACAAAGAGGAATAAACTCACGGAAATACAGTACAAAATGAGCTGAAGGACAGATACATGGTTTCTTTCCCACGGCCACCAAGGTAGAGGACTCTATGACGTATACCTACATAAAGTAGGGTGTCATTGTCCTGGAGAAAATCACTTGGCATAAAGACCTGGAAGAAAGAGATGGCTCATACTGAAGAACTCTTCAAATATTTACATGTAAGGAGAAACGCAGCCTGTTCTACAATATTTCTTTGCTAGGAGTGGCTTTTATATAGAGACTAAGGGGAATAGTCCTCACTTGATACATATGACTTTCACGGCACAGCTCCCATATACCCTTAATGGAAGTTGTGCAGCTGACACACCAGAAACTAAATTGAGACTTAGGTCAGGTCTAAACTAAAAACTTTTGCCGGCATAGTAACATTGGTGAGGGATGGGGTGTTTTTGATGTTGTTGGGTTTTTTTGTGAGTTTTATACTGGCAAAAGCCCGAGTGTAGAGGCAGTTATACTGATTAAAAATTACTTTTGCCAGTATAGCTTAGTTTGTTCAGGGAATGGTATAACTTATTCTAGCAAAAGCACTTTTTTGTTGGTACAAACTGAACCTTGACTAGGATGGGTTTGCTGATATACCTGTACCAGCAAACCTTTTCTTCTGCACACCTGGCCTATATCTCTAGGAAAGTAGAACTTCTGGTGGGAAAGTCTCTGTACAGACTGGTTTTCTTTCTCTAAAGAAAATTTAGAGTGGATATTTACATCTGCTGCTTAGGCTTATACAATACTTAGCTCAGAATATGGAAAACAGAGAGTGTATGGTGTGTGGTACTATGTAGGTAGAGAAGGAGAGAATACAAACAAAAAAATATTTTACTCACATGCAAATGATGCTCTATCTGTGTTCTTTGTTTAGGTTTCTTCATGGAACCCACTGTATTTACAGATGTTGAAGACCATATGTACCTTGCCAAGGAAGAATCCTTTGGTCCTGTTATGGTAATTTCAAAGTTTAAGAATGGGTATGTTCTGTTCTATTTTCAATAATAGCATTTTGTTTTACTTTATCAGTAAGTAATGCAACCATAGCACCTGGTGCTGTGATCCTGCCAAATCTCATAAGGTTACGCTGAGTCATTGTGCGGATAGGAATCCTAGTCTAAGGAACAGATAGGGGTTGAAGAAAGCGTTTAGTACAGACTACTCTTCTCAGTTGCCACAGAACCAAAGATACAGCAAGGTGGTAAGGGACACTACATTGCTGGAGGCACCATCTTTTACATGAGATTAAATAGCCAATAGCACTTTTTGCAAAGCAAGGGTAGTCAAATGCAGTGTCCTAACCACGCTACGAAACTTACATTCTTCCTATGGTATCTCAGTTCCCTGTGCAGATTCTGATGGCTGAGTTACCCTTCTTCCTTACAAACTGTTTGTTGTGTCACATTACTATGTGTTGTTTAACTACAACTGTATTTTGTTCCAGAAGTGGGTACATTCCAGTAAGGGGTGAGACAATCCCTTTGTTTAGTTTGTGGACCAGTTTACTAGATTTCATAGTAGCAGCCATGTTAGTCTGTATCCGCACTCTAGTAAACTGCAAAAAGAACAGGAGTACTTATGGCATCTTAGAGACTAAGGCCTGGTCTACACTACGCGTTTAAATCGATTTAAAGAGCGTTAAATCGATTTAACGCTGTACCCGTCCACACTACAACGCCCTTTATATTGATATAAAGGGCTCTTTAAATCGATTTCTGTACTCTACCCTGACGAGA
>NC_133769.1:105492643-105588184 GCF_003597395.2 Chelonoidis abingdonii
TCCCTTGACTGCCCTCTCGACCCCTATCCACAACCCCCCCCCAACAGGTCCCCCGGGACTCCCACTCCCAACGCTCCCTGTTCCCCATCCCCTGACCGCCCCCCCACCCCGAACCTCTGCCCCATGCAACCCACCCCTCCTCCCTGACTGCCCCCCAGGACTTCCTGCTCCCTTACCCAACCCCCCCCCACCCACTTACCAGCAGCAGGAACTCTCAGCCACGACACCCGGCCACAGCCAGCTGTGCTCCCCACGCTGCCCAGCGGAAGTGGCGGGCCAGAGTGCAGCCCATGTGGCGGCAGGGGAGGGGAGACAGCGGGGGAGGGGCTGGGGACTAGATTGCCAGGCAGGACGGTCCCGCGGGCCATAGTTTGCCCACGTCTGGTCTACAGTGTATGCTTCATTCAGTGGCATGTCGAGTACATACATGTGTAGCCACTTAGCACTGGTATAAAAGCACCATAGACTGTGAGGCACAGTTTAGGCGAGTAAAGCCACATCTTCTCTTAAGGGTATGGGTATGTGCTCAACTACCTACCCTACATAGTTTTCTGCTCACCCCAAGCCATGTCTCTCTGTCTGCACTGCTGTTTTTAGCAGTGTAATGTCCTGCTATCTCCCCACTGCTGGAGCCTTTCCCTGTCACAGAAAAAGACTCCAGCAGCAGGGAAAGGCTCTAGCAGGGGGTTTTGCCCATGCCATGCCCCCGTCAGAGCCTTTTCTAACAAGGAAAAGCTCCTGCAGCAAGGAGCTGCCTCCCTTCTACCACAGAGTGGACACAGCCCTCTTTTCACTGTGGCATGTCGTTACATATCCACTATGTGCTGCTGCCAGTGGTTTGTAGTGCAGATATAGCCTTCGTGATCTAGAATGAAATGTACTGGGGTGAGCTTCAGCAGGGGAGGAAAGCACTGTATAAACTTAATGGAATTATTTCCAGGGACCTTAATTTTATAGTTTGAAAATATAGTATTAAGCTTTTGACTGAATAGAACACAGTCAATCTATGAACTGCCATGTTAAAAAGTTGTTTAATCAAATTCATTAGATGCCAACTCCATGGTTGTTCTGAGGCTGGAGCACCCATGGGAAAAAAATAGTGGGTGCTCAGCACCCACTGGCTGCAGCTGGTTGGCAGCTGGGAGAGGAGTTGGGGGAGGGCAGAGACCAGCGAGTGGCAGGTGGGAGGGGGCAGAGTGGGGGCAGGAGGAGGCGGTGCAAGAGGGGGCCTTGTGGGAGGAGGTGGAGTGAGGGCAGGGCTTCTGGGGAGGGGAAGGAGCAGGGGTGGGAAGAGGTGAGTGAAGGTGGGGTCTTGGGGGAGTGGTGGAGTGGGGGTAGGGCCTCAGGGCAGAGTAGGGATGGAGCACCCCCGCAGAAAAGTAGAAATCGGTGCCTATGATCAAACTTATTCAATTTTTGTGAACAACTAAGAATATTTAAAGCTGTTTGGGGATAAGGTAAATAGAAACTAGCACAGTGAAAATGGCATGAAAAGATTTGTTACATGGAAGGCTTTGTTTTTTTAAGAATTTATTCCCCAACAAAATGGGAGTTAGAGCTAATGTTAGCAAAAAATTAATGTTCTGCTGCAGAGCTCTGCTTTGCAAACATTTGTTCACTTCTTCATTCCCTGAATTCCCCTGGAGCTGCACAAAGCTGGTATGTATAATGCAATATTTTGTTTGAGGTTTTTTGGTAGAAACCTTAAGCATTCTATAATCTAATTTACAAGTTGTATAAATTAGAGACAATAATGTGAATTTTCATATATCTGACTGATTAACAGTAGACTGGTATGTAATAGTCATGTTTTCAAAACAGCTAACTAGAGATTAGAAAGAAAAAGGGCGTGGAAAGAAGCTGTTGTGCTGTAGCGAGAAGGAGGTTGTTTGTTACATCAGAGTCTCTGTTATGTTTCTCTTGCTGTCAATTAAGCCAAATGATTTATTTATTATTATTATTATAGGGATGTCGATGGAGTGTTAAAACGTGCAAACAGCACAGAATATGGCTTAGCTTCAGGGGTTTTCACAAGAGACCTAAGCAAAGCTCTGTATGTTAGTGAAAATCTAGAAGCAGGAACAGTTTTCATTAACACATATAACAAAACTGATGTGGCAGCACCATTTGGTGGATTCAAACAATCTGGCTTCGGAAAAGATTTAGGTAAGTAGTTTGTTTTCCCCCTCGCCCCCATATGGATGGTCCAAACCCATTTAAAAAAAAAAAAGCCTCGTCCAGTTTCTATCACAGGAGGAAAAAAGCCTATAAAAGTCCTGATAGATCAAGTTTTACACCTAAAAAATAGCAAGGAAAAATGTAAGAAATAACACCGTTGTCCGCTAGGGGGCTAATGGCATCTCTGTCACCCCTTGCTGGTTTGAGAGCACCCTCTTAGCTGTCGGGCTTTATGCCTTTACCTATCTCAGGGGGGAATTTTGCAGTTCTATTCTTCAGCCGGATTCTGGCTTGCAATATCCCCCTTGTATCAACTGTGCTTACCCAGCAGGTCCAACTGAATTTGGACACTTATGATTCTTCCATTTGGGAGTCTGTGACCAGCAGCATACAGTAATCAGACAGCCTTCCTTAACCAAAATGTTTATTTTAGTTGAAGAACTAGTTTATTAGAGAAAAAAGATTATAAAAATAGATAGTCTACATTGCATGTCTACCTTACCTAAAGGCATAGCATCCCCTAATAGTAATCTGTGCAGTCCTAGTGTCTTCAGACTCCCCCAGCAGGTCCTTGTGTCTAATGGCTCATTTACACTGCACTGCTAACTACCCCATGTGGACACTACTGGTATGAACTAAAAGGTACCTAGTTCACATTAATATATTTCTCTTTCAGTCTTTAGACCCAATGATTCTGACATTGTCCGTCAGTGACTCTTCAGTGTCAGTTGATAGGTTTCTACCTGGAGCCATCCCCTCTTTCCTGCCTGTGTTCCAGACAGCCCTCAGGCAGTAAACATGCAATAACCAGGCTAACAAACAGCATTCATATAATAAATCAGTGGGCAGCTCCAAATGCATCACAACCTTCATGGGAATTATCTTTGGTCAGTGGTTTTCTGGCTGTTTGGTTCTCACCAGCCCTTGTTTGACCTGGTTCAAGGAAAGGTCTCTTCCAAACTCAAGCATACACTGAAGCTCCTGTCTCCCTCCAGTCCCCCATTAGAAACTCCCCTATCATTTTCAAAACTCACTTCATTTCAGACTGGCTTAAAATCAAAACAGATTTTATTTGGCAAATTAAACACGATAATAATGTTAAGAAGACAGTTAAACTAACAGAACTAAAAAACACTAGACAGGAAATCAGACGTAAGAATCCATTTACCCAAGGATCTTAAATTGTGTTTGCTTGACCCATACTAATACTGAAGCTTACTTTTGGCTTCCATTCACCTTCAGGGCACCCTGCCCACCCACATATCTTTCAGTAAAAACCCCTCTCTACTTATAGGTCATGTGGCTATATGTTCACAGAGTGGCGCCCTTTGTATCAATGTTTCCATTGACTCATGTTTTTTCTTACCCCTAACATACACATACATGACACTTCTCTGCATAACCCTCTCACTGCCATTAACATTCTCGCATCTTTGAGACGGACTTGTGCAAACATATTATGGGGCTGTTTCTCCCAAATTATTCCATACATATCATGTAGCTTTCTAAATCTAATTACTCTGAATTTCTTGAGCTTTTTGACTATTAAAGGAGATAGATGATTTTCAAAAATACCTCAGCAAGAGTGGTTGAGTGCCCAGCATTTTTGAAAAACTAGGCAGGTGCTTAAATATGGATTTAAAGCCCAACTTTGGTTTATTTACTGTCTCACTTAAACATAGCCATAGAATACAAAGTACAGACGCTCCCCGGGTTACGCAAGATCTGACTTAGCAAAATTTGTATTTATGGAAAAAGTTCCGTAAGCCAGAAATAGGCTCTGAGTTGCAGAAATTTTTGCGTAACGTACGGGTATAGGTTTCCAACTTACACAAAATTCAAGTTACGCAAGGCTTTCTGGAACGAAACAATTCTGTAAGTTGGGGGGTATCTGTATTAAGGTGTTGATATTTATATAGCAGATAAAATTTATATTGGATACACCAGGGAGTATATCAGAAAATATTTTGAGGAAAAAAAAACAACCCTCTCCTGCAAATAAAATTCATGTCTATAATCCATCCTACTTACAATGGTATTAAGCAGCTTGAAGTGTTTTTTTTTAAACTGACATGTCAATTTGATGCTGTTGTGGGGTATTTTTGAGAGGGGGTGTGTGGGAGTGTCAGTTTTTCCTTTTTTTTAAGCATAAAGCAATCTATTTCTCCACTAAGGCTAGCTAGTCCAATTTTGGTCAAACTTTCCAGAAACATTCACCTCTAGGCAAAACTCAAGAATGGAAGATTTCAGTCAGAGAGCCAAGTGCACCACAGGAAGTCTTGACTTAATTCCTGAGGACCTGTAAGGTGCAAAGGGGATACAACCTCTAAATGTTCACAGGCAGTAGCCCCAGTATAATGCACTTTAGGAAAGCTGCAACTCCAAACTGTCTTGGGAGGGTGCGTGTGTGTGTGTGAGAGGAGGAGAAGCTCTCGAGGGGAACTTCTAAAGTAGATAGGGACAGTGTTTTGGTGGTATAATAGACAGTAATCAGATTATGATATATTGTATTATTGCGAAAGTGATTTTTTCAGCTTCAAAAAGTTTAATTTACCTCACTAGAGTCAATGGGCTAAGAGTGGGATATTTTAACATATACTCAGTCTATTTATTAAAAAAAAAAAAAAAGGTAATTCCTTGGCCACAAGCTATTGGAACATGCGAATGCAAAGTACCTAAGCACTTAGCAAGCAATAGTTCAGAATTCCTGTTAAGTGGTTAAAACTAAGTCTTCTGACTATTCCTTTAAATTGGTGGTATAACTGCTTCACGTCTTGATCTTCCATAGGTGAAGAAGCTCTTCATGAGTACCTCAGAACTAAAGCTGTAACTGTGGAGTATTAAAGAAACCGCTCAGCCTGACTGGCAAAGCAACCCCCTTGCTGACAGCCTCAATTTTAAGTACTCTGTTAAGCACTTAATACAATGCCCAGAATATACTTTCTGAAGTAGTACCACTAACAGAAAGCAAGTAGTATTTATCCATGGAAAATTGTAAGGACCAAATTCTAGCCCCTCTAAAAGTCATAAGGAATTTGGCAACTTACTTTAGTGGAACTAGAATTTGGTCTTTACTTATCTAAATGTCCACATACCTAAACCTTCCGAGTTGTTCTTAACTCAGGCAATGGGAGATTGCTTACATAAGACTCAAGGATTGGGCCCATGATGTGCCTAAATTTTTTTATTAATACAAGATATATTTTACACGATCATTTTAAACCTTTTAACATACATTTAGTCATTAAGCTTTTCTTAAAATGCACATTATACAGTTTTGTTATAAAACAGATCAAGTTTTTCAGCAAAGTATACAGCTCTGACTTTTCATCAGTATAGGAAACCTTAGTGCCATAAAATGTAAATAAATGCAAGAAAGTGCACTTACTATGATCTTTGTTAAGCTATGAATATTAAGCTGAAGTTAGAAAATATTTTCAATATCTTTTTGCCAATGTGAAATGTGCAATTTACATGGGATTGTGAGTGGTGGTTATATTAATAGATTTGAACCAGCTGTGTCTGTGTATATGTCTGCTATCACTATTGTATGTAGCATAATTATTTCACATTACATGCACTTGTGTTACCTCAAGGAGAATTTAATGCAAGATTATGGCATTAGGCAGTTACTATGCTATAAAGTCAGATATTACTCATATTTTTACTTGTCAAGTACTAAATAGAAAGGATATCTGACATAATGACCAAGTGTTTTTTCAAGATAATGAACATAACTTTGCACATTCTGTACTTCAAGAAACATTTTAAGAGAAACTACTGTACCACAAAGCTACAGCATGATACAGCCAATTTTTTAATCTGTTTGTGAGATCAGCTGAACAGTATTCCAAATATATGCACCTTCTGAAAACAGGTATTACAGCCAGTGAAGTTTTTTTTTAGTGAACAGTAAGTTTCCTGAAAACTAATTTTGGTGAGACCAAAGCCATATGTAAATTTAGCAAATAGCTGCTGCTGGGTTTGGGTTTTTTTTCCTTCTTTTCTTTTAAAGAAAAATATTTAAAGTCTAAACAAACTGTTTCAAAGTGTCAGTTAGAATTGACTCAAACAACATTTTTTTTTGTTTTGGCAAGAAAAAACAAATTGTGTCAGTTTGAAATGAACCAAATTTTGTTGTTTTTTTTCCAGTTCAGCAACCAACCCAAAAAAATTTTTTTTGCGCTCATCTCTAGCTGATATAACAGGAACAAAATTATCTGTTTGTTAGCTCTACGTAATTATTTTCCTACTTAAATAGCCCAATGTTAGGCACAAGTTAATGTGGAATATGTTTTTGTAGTAAAAGTGGTCTAGCCACAGGACAATTTTTTACCTTCAATTTACCAGACACAAACATAGTCAGCAAAGTTAAATATTCAGTTCTGGACACAATTTATATAGCCATTAATCAAGGTTTATAAAGTGTGACATTATAAACAAGCTGTATCCACATCATGCAATGTACCATTAAATCACCGCATAATTCCTTCACTTGGCATGTAGACAAAGTGTATTTGAAATACAATTGAGTAAAATTAGTCTATAAAGATGCCACTGCAAACTTTAGTATAAAACAGTATCCAGGCTATCCAAATAAAAGGTACCAGAAGTGTTTAATTTACCATAGAAACAGTACCTTCAGACAACTATACTAGTTCCCCAGCTGCCTTGGATTTTGTCAGTTGACAGATATTTAGGAGGTTCTTTGATACAACAACCAGAGACACAAGGAATATTGTGTATAGATACGGGTCATTAAATAGCTGTGCTGAGTAAAATTGGCATGTCTAGATCTCCTTCCAGTGGGAAGCAATGTTAAAGTGATGTGTGAGACTAGCAGTCCAGTTTTGCATCTTAGACCAGTTTCCCTCCAGATTTAAAACTGTTTGAACAGTTTAATTCTAATGTACCATAATTCATAAGTGGAAACTAACCACCTCCGTATTGTGTCTTTATACAGCCCATATCCCAAGTGTCGCTGCTTTTCAGAAAGATTGATTACTACCAACATGAGTCAAAGGACCTGCTTTGGACTAATAATTGAGCTAAAACAACCCATAAGTTGAATCACAATAAATAGTAACTGATGCCAGTAAGATTTTATTTTTCCTATTAATAAAGATAGATAAGAGGACATGTTCTTCAACAAAGACTGGAAATGGTATTGATCATCTTGATCAAATGTTCCAAACAGTTATCTTTAAGAAAAACAGAATAAGAATATAATTTTAAATAAATAATTTTAAATCCTGTGCTTAACTGCAGCTTGCTAGTCAATCTTCTGTAGCTAAGAAAATACAGTAAGAATATAACCTTAAATTATACAAAATACTGTTTCTTTGAGAAACAAGTTATAATCTACAAAGGCATTCAGATGCATCATTTGAAAAGCAAAACATGTCTAAACTAAATACAGTAAAACAGCCCAAATTGCTCCTTATAAAATTAAGGAGGCAAGAATAAATTAGGCATATTTCCTTAGACTTAACTCTTGAAGCACTGAGTGTGCCCATTTTTAGTATTTGCTAGTCAAGACTAGTATATAATACTTTAATATTTTAGCATATTTATTCTCATCTCTAAACACAAGCTTTGTCTTCCTCTAATCTACTTACTTCCCTCTCCTGAAGTAAGTACCCCACACCCTAGTACCCGTTCTTCACCTCGCAACAGGCCAAGAACTTCACATTTCTTGCCAAGCTTTACAGTGCAGCCTCTCAAATTATTAAGTTTCATGCTGTTTCTTCCACACCCTGACCTCCTGATGCAACTCATTTCTATATAGCTTGGAGGATAGGTCAGGATTTAGTCCTAAGAGCTCCAGCTTTCCTCCAAGCCATAAGAAACTCTCCACCCTACTAAACACGGTACTTCCAATGACATAAGTGACTGGGAGTTTGCCAGTTTCCAGGTGACACATACTTGGAAATTAGCTCGTTTTCTAAGGTCAAGCCTTCAAAAGTAGTCAGGACATGATACATTCAGAAATGGAAATCTGAAAATAGTTCTATCTACTCATTCACTTTGCTGTCCAAAATTTCTATTTTGCCCTTTTCTCCTTTTTGTTTTGGAAGTTTTATCGTGTCTATGGTAACTTCATCGGTTGCACAACTGTCCTCTTCAGATTCTGAGCTGTCTTCTGAAATTATTTCTTCTTCATCCGTGTCAGAACCACTTAATTCAACCAAGGCTACATTCTGCAAGAAACAACAGTTCTTAAAAAATGAACAACCCATATATCTACATATTGCTTTTATGATTTTTGTAAAATAAATAAATAAATATCCAAGACCTTAATACACATGAACATCCTTACCATAAAGTCATCAATTATGTGCTATGCAAAAAGTAAGTAGACCTCGTTAGACTGGAAATATTTGCAAGTTTTTTAGGGATCACTATAAACATGAAAGTTTAAATATGAAAAATGAGTTTAGACATTCTAAGCACCTGTAGTGCTCAGTAATAAAGTAATAGTTCTTTTTAAATAATTCACAGGAAGCAAAAAGAGAATGGTACATTGATAAATTCACTTTATCTACAGTGAAGGCTTCTGGTTTAAACTGACAAATGAAGGGTGCAAAAGGCTGGATTTTTCAGACAAGAATCCAAGTCTGAAAATATCATTTTCAGGGGGCTGTCTCACACATTTTGTCCCACTGGGGTTCTCAGACATTAGCATACTGTGAAAACACTGGAGAGGGATGTTGAAGTAAATTTTATTGGAAACTCTTGTATTTGAGAGATCATAATTAAGGTTTTTAAGTTTTGTTATACTTGAGACCCAGATTTTGGGCCTTAAACTACTTAAAAGTGTCCTGTAAACATAACAGAACACTTGTTATTGTTACTTACTATACAATCTTGAATTACAATTCATTGAAAGTCAGATTATTTTGAAAATAAAAACTTAATCTTGATAAATTTACTATCTGTAATTACAAAAAATTACTCATTGCCAGGATTAGAGCTTTAGAGGCAGCCCGTATTCTGGGTTCAGCTACTTTCTCTCTCGCAGTTTATCTTCAAGTTTCAGTGGTGGACAAGATTACTATGTCATGAAGAGCAAGTAGCACACTTTGCTTTAAATTTATGGCTAGTTTCAGATCTAAATTATAAAAGGAATATAAAAGAGGAAACTCGGAGCTTTATTTTTCAAACAAACCCATCCTAAGACTGAGTGAAGAGTTTTACGCCACAGCACTAAATTTACTTTACAGAAGCAAAAACACAAGAAATATATTTACCATCTCTATAATATTTTCAAGGCAGCTGTCTAGATTTTCAATATCAAACTGATGAGCTGGTGCTGTTGCCATTTCTCTTCTTAGCTCATTGTTTGCAAGGGCCATCTGCGGCAGAAAGCTCTGAACTCTGTCCAAAACTAAGGCAGAAATAGTGAGATTATACCATATATGCATATTTAGATTTTGCAGTACAAAGACATGACTATCTCATTAACACAGGATTTAACTGTTTTAATTTTGAACTTTCAAGTTGTCTACAATATTCAACAATTCATTTGGGAATAAAGTTACTACTTTATTGACCAGATTGCTCAACTTTTCAGGGCACATACAATGCAGAATATCATGGATCTTGTGCATCAGTCCAAACAGTTCACTAAGGGAGTCATGTCATGGCTTTTATTTGACCTTTTTAAAAACTAAAATATGGCGAGTCCAACAGATGCTTCATAGCAAAATTCTACTGTTTTTAAACACACACCAAAAAATGAAACACTCAGGATGCTCCATATCAATATTAGCTCCTGTGAAGTACTGTACCTTACCGTCTCCCCTCTTGGAGCAAAGGGACAGGGTCCAAGAGCAGACTGGGGCGGGGGAGGTGTCAGTGATGGCACAACTGTCAAGAAAGCTGTGCTACTGATAGGAGAAAGTAACCTCAGAAGCAGCTTTCTACCAAGCATGTTATGCTGCCAAGAAGGAAGCCAAGGTGGATAGGCAGCATAGGTGACAGCATGGAGGAGCTGGCCTTTTGCAGGGATGTTGCCAAGCTCCATGGGATTTCCCACCAACGTTGGGACATCTTTGCCATTTGATGGGTCATGGCCATGTCCCCTCCCTTCCACTCACAGATTAACATTATACTTCCACACTTTTTTCAAATAGCCTTTTCCCTCTCTTGCAGTAAGGCTGCACTATTCTGATTCAACTCCAGTAAAGTCCCTTACAAACTACTACTATATGCCATACTGACTCTCCCCAAAGGGTTCTATCAAAGAAAGAACTCCATATTTCGTCATTTATCATCATCTCAAATACAAGTTGAAGATAATTTTGAAAGGTTATTAAAAAAGGAATGATTATTTTAAAAAGATATACTAGTGTCTGATACTTTATACTAGCAAATTGGTTTTGAATATAGAGATTAGAATGGTTATATGAAAAGTAGAAGCCCTTTGCACACTAAGCAAATACAATCCAAGGTTGAGAAATCACTAATAATTTGTCTTCTGTGAAAAGAATAAAAATCCTGAGGATGTGTCACTTTATACCACAGACAATACGGCCAGTTAACTCTGTGTCTTTGATTACGGGACAAGGCACATGGATCAAATGCAGAAAAATACCTTCTCTGAAGCCAATGTGCTCACTGAATAGATAGTGATAGTAATCTGGCTTATTGATTTTGACAGCACTCTTTTTAAAAGTGAGGTTAAGAAACTAGTTTTGATATTAGAAGTCCATTTTTACACTACTTGGAAATGTAACACCAGAGGTTCAATCTTGCAAGCCCTCTACACACAGAAATACTCCTTCTGACACCAGTGGAGTTTGTAGCATTACGCCCTAAAACACCAAAAATATTTGTTTTTGGTGTTTACAAAATTGTTTACAATATTGTTTACAAAAATATTATGCAGAATTAATGCTTTGTGCTCCCTCTGCAGGATCAGTTAACTACATGAGAAGTATTCTGAGAACTGTGCCCATTTTATCTGGTGAGTAAAAAAGGCCTAGTTAGTTTCAAGCTCCAACATAAATAGCAGGGAGAAACATCCACATCAGCAACCGCAAGAGAGAAATCTGCAGATCCACAAGTAGCAAAAATAGGTTTAAAACTATTTAAAACTTTTGCTGTTAATTAATTTTTCAAATGCTAACTGCTTCCGCAGTCGGCTAAATTAACGTTAGGTATAGTCATGGTTGTGCTTTTCAGGTTCACATAACAACTTAAACAGTGATCAAAATAGTCCCATTAGGAAAAGATGCACTTACTGTTACTTCTTGGTATCCTTACTGTCTCTAAATTTGTGACCTTTTTGCCAGCATGTTTTGAGTTAATCAACAGTGTGTCATGAATACCTACGAAGAAAAATTACATCAGTTATTTCACTATTTACCAATGTGATACTAGCCCCCTTATTTAGATATTTCACAAGATTTGCACCAAAAAACAGACAATTTAAGAAAGTTTTCATTAGTTGGACAATTTAACTAGTCAACTCTTAATACAGCAAATGGGATGACCAATTTCAAAGGAATTACTTATCACTAATTAAAATGAGACTTTTAAAAGTTTATTTTAGAATGATTTCTTTATCCTGTCAGAAGCTTGAAAACATTCAGTACCCTTCTAGTTTTGTCCTTTAAAGGTCTGACATTACAGTACATCCTTAGTATTTTCTCTCTTATTTACTTAGCATTACATCAGCAGTACCAGGTATAGTTAAACCTGTTCTCCTTTGGAACATATGTAGAGATTAACAGATAAGCCTTTGCATGAAAATAATATGTATGTATAGTGCCTTGGGCTGAGAATCTCATCAGATCCCACAGGCTAGGGAGGCTCAGCATTAGACCTGCAGGAATAACCGATTTTTCCACCAAGTAGTCCAGGGGTGGCCAACTTGACCCTGATAAGGAGCCAGAATTTACCAATGTACATTGCCGAAGAGCCACAGTAATACATCAGCTGCCCCCTCATCAGCTCCCCACCCCACTCCCAGTGCTTCCCACCCACCTGCAGCCCTGCCAGTCAGTGCCTCTCCCTCCCTCCCAATCAGCTGTTTCATGGCATGCAGGAGGCTCTGGGGGTGGGGTGGGGCACGGCAGGAGGGGCAGGAAGGGGTGGAGTGGGTGCAGGGTCAGTGGCCCAGAACCAGGGTTGAGAGCAAGTGCAAGCACTGCCCCAAGCACGACACTGGGAAAGCTGGCGCCTAAGCATCCATGCCCTGGAGTATGATGCTATACAAGGAGTCCCATATTAAAACTTCTGCAAGAGCCGCAATGTGCTCCGGAGCCCAGGTTTGGCCACCCCGAGGTAGTCAACGAACCAAAAATAATTAAAGAAACTGTAGTGTTCAACCAAAACCGTGCAACTGATTGCGACAATCGTTCCAGAGAGGTAAGTATCATGGACTTCACGTCATGGCTGGAAGGGCAAACGAAATAGGCCTGCCAGGATTGTATTCGGTCTGGTTCTGTTCAATATCCTCATCAATGATTTAGATAATGGCATAGAGAGTACACTTATAATGTTTGTGGATGATACCAAGCTGGGAGGGGTTGCAAGTGCTTTGGAAGATAGGATTAAAATTCAAAATGCTCTGGACAAACTGTCTGAAGTAAATAGGATGAAATTCAATAAGGACAAATGCAAAGTACTCCATTTAGAAAGGAACAATCAGTTGCACACATACAAAATGGGAAATGACTGCCTAGGAAGAAGTACTGCAAAAAGGGATCTGGGGGTCATGGTGGATCACAAGGTAAATATGAGTCAACAGTGTAACGCTGTTGCAAAAAAAAGCAAACATCATTCTGGGATGTATTAGCAGGAATGTTGTAAGCAAGACACGAGAAGTAATTCTTTCACTCTACTCCACGCTGATTAGGGCTTAACTGGAGTATTGTGTCCAGTTCTGGGTGCCACATTTCAGGAAGGATGTGGACAAATTGGAGAAAGTCCAGAAAAGAGCAACAAAAATGATTAAAGGTCTAGAAAACATGACCTACGAGGGAAGATTGAAAAAATTAGGTTTGTTTAGTCTGGAGAAGAGAAAAACTGAGGGTTTGTCTACACTACCCACCAGATCAGCACGCAGTGATCGATCCAGCAGGGGTCGATTTATTGCATCTAGTATAGATGCGATAAATTGACTGCTGAGTGCTCTCCCCTTGCCTCCGATACTCCACCAGAACGAGAAGCGCAAGGAGAGTCGACTTACCACAGCAGAGACATCACGGTAAGTAGATTTAAGTACGTCAATTTCATCTACGCTATTCACCTAGCTGCAGGTGCGTATCTTAAAAATTGACACTGTGCAGTGGTGTAGACAAGCCATGAGAGGATACAAGATAACAGTTTTCAAGTACACAAAAGGTTGTTACAAGGAAGAGGGAAAAAAAATTGTTCTTCTTTTAACCTCTTGAGGATAGGACAACAAGCAATGGGCTTAAATTGCAGCAAGAGCAGTTTAATTTAGACATTAGGAAAAACTTCCTGTCAGAGTGGTTAAGCACTGGAATCTCCATCACTGGGGATTTTTAAGAGCAGGTTAGACAAACACCTGTCAGGGATGGTCTAGGTCAGGAGTGGGCAAACTTTTTGGGCCTAGGGCCATATCAGGTACAGAAATCATATGGAGGGATGGGTGAGGCTATGCCTCCCCAAACAGTGAGGCATACCCTGGCCACTGCCACCTATCCAGCCCCCTGGACCCCCCCTCATCCAACCCACCAGGACTCCCACATCCTATCCAAACACCCTTGTTCTCTGCCCCCTGACCATCCCCATGGGACACTCATCTCCTATCCAATCCCCCCTGCTCATCACCCCGGGGACCCCAGCCGCTTTCCAACTCCCCCTGCTCATTACCTGTGGGGTGGGGAAAAGAGGGACTCAGTCCTTTGTCTGTTTCCCCTGCTCATTTGGCTGGTCTCCCTGGCAGGGCTCACTCCCTACCTGGGCTTGACTGCTGGGGCCAGGCATGCTGGGGCTGGAGAGGGACCCTGGCTTGCTCTGCCCCTATCCCTAGCAGCAAGGCCCAGGCCCCTTGACACCGCCCCCGGGAACTCCCCCTGCTCCCCAACTGCACCCAGAGGAGACTCCAGGCACCAGCACACCAAGTGCATGCTTGGGACGGCAGGCTGCAGAGGGCGCTCTCCCGGCGCTGCAGTGGCAGCAGGCAGGCTGCCCTTGGCGGCTTGCCTGCGGAGGGTCCGCTGGTCCCACGGCTTCGGAGGATCTCCGAGGTCCACCGAAGCTGCAGGACCAGCAGACCCTCTGCAGGCAAACCGCCAGAGGCAGCCTGCCTGTCGTGCTTGGAGCCGCCCCTGACTGCACCGCCCTGGAGCACCAGGTCTGTGAGCGCTATAGCCATGGAGCTGCAGCCTGCTGCCCAAGCCCTGGGGGAACTGTGACTGTGAGGGAGGCGGGGAGGTAGGGGAGCAGAAAGGGAGGGGCCAGGGACTACCCTCCACCCCACTCACTATAGTGCTGGGGAGTTGGGCTGGCTCCTCTGCTCGCCTGTCCTGACACTGCTCCCTGGCAGGAGCTTGGGAGCCAGAGGGAAGAGTCCTGTGGGCCGAAAGTGGCCCAGGGGGCTGTAATTTGCCCCCCTCTGGACTAGATAATACTTAGTCCTGCCATGAGTGCAGGGAACTGGACTAGATGATCTCTCAAGGTCTCTTCCAGTTCTATGATTCAATGAAAACTGTTTTCCCCCCAACTCTTCTGCCCAATATCAAACCTGAAAATTCTTGATTCGAATCAACATTTCATTCAGAAAACACTGATTGAAAACAAAATGCCAAAATAGCTTGTTTTGCCACTTCCAAAACCGAACCTTTTCAACACTGTCCAAAATTTTGTTTCCAGGGTTTTTTTGTGTTTTTGGCCAAAACTATTCACCGAATTCGTCCCAACATTTGTGACTCGTTTGGGTCCCCCCCTCCAACAATGCATTTGGCAGGAAATTTACTATTCGCTCCCCCTTCCCCGAAAGTACCCGCCCTCCCAAGCTCTAGTCTAGAGGGATCAGTTCTGGGCTCGGCGGCTTCCCGGGAAGCGATGCAGCCTTCCCGCTCCCACACAGCCCGGCCCCACTTCCCGCGGCCTCAGAGGACGGGCTGAAAGGGCCGGCGCGAGCCTGTGCTTTGCCTTCTCCAGGGCACGTGCAGGCGGCCTGGGGAGCTGAGAGCGTTTCATGCCCAGGGTGGGGTTCGAGCGGAAACCGAGACTTTCCGCCCCCCAACAAGCTGGACCCTCGGCACCCTGCCCCTCCCACCGTGCCCGCCGCTCAAGCTGAATTAGGGCGGTGCCGCGTGGTCGCGGCTCCCGCAACAGCTGCAGCGCGAGGCGCCCCCCCAACCTGCCAGGCAAGCAGCGCGCGCTGCTCTCCGGCCGCGTTTCCTCGCCGCCGTCGCTGAAAAGCGGGGCCGACAACAGACCGCGCGCGAGCAAACCGCCTTCCGTCAGGCGCCGCTTCCCATCCTCCGCCGCCCCGTCTCCTCGCCCCGCTTCTTGCCAGCAGGCGGCTGCTCGCTCCCTCCCCAGCCCGGGGACGTGGCGGCTCAAGACCGGCTACCTCCTCCGCTCCCCACGGACAGCAGCTCCCTGGAGGCAGCGGCGCCTTCCTTCCGCGCCATCGGGGTCTCGGGCCTGCGCGCGCCGCTTCCTTCCATATGCTCGGAGGCGGGAGGGTGTCTGGGGTGCGGATGCCGACGGGGCTCCGCTCAAGCCGCAGACTAGCGGCCTCGCGCTGCGCCATGGCGCCTCCTGGAGCCCGGAAGAGTCAGCGCAACTCGGGGCGAGGCCACCACTAGCGCTCGCAATTCTCTCGCTGCCCAGGAGCGGCCGAGCGGCCCTTGACGTCAGTGGGAGACTCAGTCCTGATTGGACAATGGCAAACCGAGCGTTTCTGGGCGGTAGTCAAGCCCTGGGTGACGCCGCTGTGGGGGATCTGCTACTTCAGGAGTTAAGTTCCTGGAAACGCTTCTGTGACTGAAGCAAGGAGAGTTTGAAATCTCGCTGCTAAGCAAGGGCTGGCTCAGAGATGGCATTTAGGAAAATGGAAAGCATGCAGGGATATGGGGGAGGGTAAGGCAACATCCTGTCCTATATTTACTAGTACTATAATTTCAATCGGCCTGTATAATCTGATCATTAGGGATCTATGAAATTCACAGTCCATTTTGGTCAATTTTATGGTCATACGATTTAAAAAATGGCAAGTTTCAGATATTTAAATCTGAAAATTCAGTGTTGTAACTAGAGCCCTGCAAATCCGTGTGTATCCATGGACCATTTCTGCAGATAGTAGCACAAATGTGGATACAAATTTTGTATCCACGCAGGGCTCTGATGGTAAGAACCTGGTGGGCAGCTGTGAGGAACCAGCATGGATCCTCCACCTGCCCTGGGTGGAGAACCTGGGGGCAGGGACATGGGCCTGGGGCTGCTTGGGCCCCAGGGCCAGAGTAGGTGGAGAATGTGCCATGGCTCCCCTCAGAAGCCTGCCCAGCTTCTACTGTGCCCAGGCTGCAGCTCTAAGCCACCCCAAGCTGGGTTGGGGAGAGCTGTGCTGGCAGCTGTGGGGAACCTGGGTCCCTCCACCTGCCCTGGGTGAAGGGGCTGGGGTGGGGGACAAGGACACTGGGTAGGGGCTGTTTGGGTTCCCTGTCCAGGGCGGGTGGAGGGTCCACTGCAGCTCTGCACAGGTGCCCACCTCACTCTTATGGCCAGGCTGCAGCTCCGAGCTGCCTCCTCCCGCCCCCCCCCCACAACCTTCCTGCTGGACCTGGGTTGGGGAATGCAGTGCTGGCAGCTGTGGAGAGCCTGGGTCCCTCCACCTGCCCTGGGTTGGGGGCTGGGGGGCAGGGACACTGGGTAGGGTGGACTGGGGGAGCAGGGACACTGAGTGGGGAGGCTGAGGGGCAGACACACTGGGCAGGGGGCAGGGGGCCAGGGACATGAGCCGGGAGACGATATTGGTGAGTAAGACAGCCAATAGTCTCAGCATACCGGCAGCCTAACTGTTGTAAGTTTCTTGTAGGTTCAATATAATGTAATTGTGGACTAAAGTACCACATAGCCTAGGTTCCAGAAAGATTTATCCACATATGAATGTCTGTGAAACCTAGGCTATGCAGGATCAAGGCATCCTTAACTCATTCTCTTAGGGGAAAGAAAGATAAAGAAAGGAGTTGGAAGAGAGACAGAGAACAGAAATTTTAGCAATCTCATTTAGGATTTTTCTGATTTATAGCTGTATAAATAAGATATTGGTGTATTTTAATATTACTTGAATTTATTGCATTTATTGTTAATTTTATATTATATTAGGTAACAGAATCCTGTGTAAGCCTAAGATATCATAGTGATCTGGAGTTTAAATTTATCCAGGTACTGCTGAATGAAATACCTACTCCGAAGCCCAAATTAACCACTGTGCACTTGCACTGAGCCCCCATCTGAGAAGGCCCCCTGACTATCAGGAAACCCCTCCCACCACACGTACACACCATAAAATAATAATGATTTAAAAAACTCGCAAAACTTACATGCCACAGGCCAGGGCAGGGCATTGGAGGGGAAGGTCCCACCTGCATGCTTAGGCTATGTCAACATTGCACTTTCATCGGTAAAACTTTTGTCAGTTAGGGGTGTGAAAAAAACACCCCTGACCGACAAAAGTTTTACTGACAAAAAGTGCCCATTGTGGACAGTGCTATGTCATCGGGAGATGCTCTCCTGCCAACAAAGCTACTGCCCGTTTTATTTTGTTGGCAAGAGAGCTTTCTCCTGCAGACACAGAGCAGTTACACGTCATACCATACAGCGGCACAGCTGGGGTGTGCAGTGTAGGCATAGCCTAAGGCAAGAGGCAACAGGCCAGAGCAGGGAGCCAGGCCAGCTCTGCAGGACAGGAGTCGGGGTGGGGTGGCCGTAGAGTGGGCTCCCTTACAACCCCATTCCCTGGAGCCTCTCACACCCCCTTGGGGGCAGGACCTATCCCCCTGGACCTCCGACCCTAGGAAAGGTGGGAGTCCCCCAATTTCCATAGTGCACAGGCCCCAAAATTCTTTAATATGACTCTGAAAATTAATTATAGTATACATTGCTGTCATTTTAGATTAACTCTTCTCATATACAGTTTTAAAGAGATCAATCACTAATGCAATCTGAATATTTCAAAGACACATAACTGCTAATACAAACATAATTAAGCATTCAGAAAAAGAAAGGGGTTTTAATTCTTATGAGTCTCCTGGTATTCTAAGCAAGCAGTTTTAAAGGGGTATAGTACAAAATGCCCTGATGGAAGTTAGGTATTTCAATCAGCTACATTGTACCTCTAAGGAGTACTGCTCAAGAACTTTATTATAAACTATTGTTTTTTAAACAGTAATATATAAAAATAGATTGCAGTGAGTATATTTCTTTAGCTGTTCTACCACTCCAAATACAGCTGTTTTACCACTCCAAATACAGAGTTTCTACCAAGATTTCAGGAAAGAGTAGTGGCAAATCAGCAAATGATCTCACTGTGCTTGTCAAAAGTGGAGGAAGCTTTAGAATCATATAAATACAGTTTTCATAGTTTAATATAACACCAAACTGAGGGTACGTCTACACTACGGGATTAGTCCGATTTTACATAAACCGGTTTTGTAAAACAGATTGTATAAAGTCGAGTGCACATGGCCACACTAAGCACATTAATTCGGTGGTGTGCGTCCATGGTCCGAGGCTAGCGTCGATTTCAGGAGTGTTGCACTGTGAGTAGCTATTCCATAGCTATCCCATAGTTCCCGCAGTCTCCCCCACCCCTTGGAATTCTGGGTTGAGATCCCAGTGCCTGATGGTACAAAAATCATTGTCGCGGGTGATTCTGGGTAAATGTCATCACTCATTCCTTCCTCTAGGAAAACAATGGCAGACAATCATTTCGCGCCCTTTTTCCCTGGATTGCCCTGGCAGATGCCATAGCACGGCAACCATGGAGCCCATTCAGCTTTTTTTTTACTGTCACCATATGTGTACTGGATGCCGCTGACAGAGGCGTTACTGCAGCGTTACACAGCAGCATTCGTTTGCTTTTGCATGAGAGCAGAGACGGTTATCAGTCATTCTGTACCGACTGCTGCTATTGTAAATTGGTAATAAGATGACGGTTATCTGTTGTTCTGTACTGTCTGCTGCTATCATAGGTGCCCCTGGCTGAGGTCGGCCGGGGGCGCAAAGGCAAAAATGGGAATGACTCCCCAAGTCAATCCCTCCTTATGGTTTCTAAAAATAGAGTTAGTCCTGCCTAGAATATGGGGCAAGTGTACTAGAGAACCAGTGTATCAGAGAGCATAGCTGCTCTGTGTCAGATCCTGCAGAAATGATGAGCTGTATTGCCATTCACCGAGGTGCCCCTGCAACAACCCCACCCGTTGCTTCCCTCCTCCACCAACCTTCCTGGGCTACCGTGGCAGTGTCCCCACCATTTGTGTCATAAAAGTTATAAAGAATGCAGGAATAAGAAACAGGATCTTGTTAGTGAGATTAAATGAGGGGGAGGCAGCCTCCTGCTGCTTGACAGTCCAGGCAGGACATAAACGGTGTGGGAGAGGACCCAGCATCCCTCTGCTATGATAGTCCAGGCAGTACAGAATCTTTTCTTTACACATGAAAGGGAGGGGCTGATGGAGCTCAGCCCCCAGTTGCTATGATGAGGACGGTTACCAACTGTTCTGTACCACCTGCTGGGAATGACCAGGAATCATTCCTATTTTTACCCAGGCGCCCCGGCCAGCCTCACCTGAGCCAGCCAGGAGCACTCACGGGCTGATGGTGATGACGGATAGCTGTCATATTGTACTGTCTGCCACCGGGAGAGGGAGAAGAGTGGATGCTGCTCTTCATTGCTGCAGCATTGCGTCTACCACCAGCATTCAGTAGCCATAGAGTGACATTGAAAAAAGTCAAGAAAACGATTCCTTTCCCTTTTCTTTCACGTGGTGAGGGAGGGGTAAATTGAGGAGCTATACCCTGAACGACGCCGGACAATGTGTTTGAACCTACAGGCACTGGGAGCTCAGCCAAGAATGCAAATACTTTTCGGAGATTGCTGTGGACTGTGGGATAGCTGGAGTCCTCAGTACCCCCCCTCCCTCCATGAGCATCACATTTGATTCTTTGGCTTTCCATTACGTCTGTCACGCAGCACTGTGTAGCTTGGAGATTTTTTTCAAAATGCTTTGGCATTTCGTCTTCTGTAACGGAGCTCTGATAGAACAATTTGTCTCCCCATACAGCGATCAGAGCCAGTATCTCCTGCACGGTCCCATGCTGGAGCTCTTTTTGGATTTGGGATTGCATCGCCCCCGTGCTGATCAGAGCTCCATGCGGCAAACAGGGAATGTAATTCAAAAGTTTGCAGGGTTTTCCTGTTTACCTGGCCACTGCATCCGAGTTCAGATTGCTGTCCCGAGCAGTCACAGTGGTGCACTGTGGGATAACTGCCCGGAGGCCAATACCGTATTTGCGGCCACACTAACCCTAATCCGATATGTAATACGATTTAGCGCTTTTCCTCTCGTTGGGGGAGTACAGAAACTGATATTAAAGAGCCCTTTATATCGATATAAAGGGCCTCGTCGTGTGGATTGCGTGCGCCGTTAATCGGTTTAACGCTGTAAAATCAGTTTAACGCGTAGTGTAGACCGGCCTGAGTAAATAAAGTGAAACAGTATTTCAGGGAAGTATCAGAGGGTAGCCATGTTAGCTGGATCTGTAAAAAGCAGGCAAAGAAATCCTGTGGCATCTTATCGACTAACAGACGTTTTGGATGCATGAGCATTTCGGTGAGTGAATACTCCACTTCGTCAGATGCATGTAGTGCGAAATTTCCAGGGGCAGGTATATATAAGGCAAGCAAGCAGCTAGAGATACGAGGTTAGTTCATCAGGAGATGCGGCCTGTTCTGCAGTGAAGGTGTGAAAACCAGGAGGAGAAACTGGTTTTGTAGTTTGGGGGGACTCCACTGGCACACATACAGTCCCCAGCTAAAGGCCCTCCAAACGCATCTCAGGGATCTTACAACCCATCCTGGACAATGATCCACACTTTCAAGGCCTTGGTTTGGCAGGCCGTTCCTCGCCACAGACCACCTGCCAACCTGACACATATTCCACCGTAACTGCACACCGCACCATAGTACTTAGCTTAGGACCAATTCATTGCAACAACCCGATGCCACTTCTGACCACTATCTAACCAGCGACACCTCACAGGCCTAACCAGATCAGCCACACATCACCAGTTTCATTCACCTTGCCGTCCACAATATAATATAACAACCATTCATTTATGCCAGCACTGCCCTTGCTATGTACATCGGCCACTGGACAGTCTCTACGGAAATAGGATAAATGGCAACAAATCAGATATTAGGAATGGCCATATACAAAACCTGTAGGAGAACACTTCAACCTTCCCTGGCCACGTGTTAGCACCTTAGGTGGCTCCATAGGCAGCAAAAACTTCAGGACAGCTTACAAAGAGAAACTGCTGAGCTTCAGTTCATCTGCAAATTTGACACCATCAGTTCACAATTAAACAGAGACTGTGAATGGCTTGCCAGCTACAAAATCAGTTTCTCCTCCCTTGGTTTTCACACCTCAACTGCTAGAACAGGGCCTCATCCTCCTTAATTGAACTAACCTCATTATCTCTAGCTTGCTTGCTTGCTTATATATACCTGTCCCTGGAAATTTCCACTACATGCATCTGACGAAGTGCGTATTCACCCACGAAAGCTCATGCTCCAAAACGTCTATTAGTCAATAAGGTGCCACAGGATTCTTTGCTGCTATTTCAGGGAAAGGAATAAAAGGTAGAATAGGGCCATTACTGTTTCATTTTTTGGGTACCCTTGGGGTACGTCCATACTACCCGCTGGATAGTGATCGATCTATCGAGGATCGATTTATTGCGTCTCGTCTATACACGATAAATCGATCCCCACCGTGCTCCCCGTGGACTTTGGAACTACCAGGGTGAGAGGCAGAAGTGGAGCCAACAGGAGAGCCATGGCCGTTGATCCTGCGCCATGAGGACAGGAGGTAAGTCGAAACATGATACATTGACTTCAGCTATGCTATTCTTGTAGCTAAAGTTGCGTATCTTACATCGACCTCCCCCCACAAGTGTAGACCAGCGCTTGTTGGTCTGCAGGTGATGTTCTCATCAATGTCATTTAGGGCTGGTCTACACTGTGTATGTGTGTGTGTGGGGTCAATGTAAGATACGCAACTTCAGCTACGAGAATAGCATAGCTGAAGTCAATGTATCTTATTTTGACTTACTCCCGTCCTCACGGCACGGGTTTGATGGCTGCAGCTCCTCCGTCAACTCTGCTTCCGCCTCTCGCCCTGGTGGAGTTCCAGAGTCGATGGGGAGTGTGGTGGGGATCGAGTTATCGCGTCTAGATGAGACGCGATAACTCGATCCCTGATAAATCGATTGCTACCCACCAATCCGGCAGGTAGTGTGGACGTACCCTTAGAGTTGTACACACAAACTGAAAGTAACATATAGCCCTCTAGGCTCATGTAAATCAGTAGTTAAAAATATGAGGAAAGGGAAGGAAAAAGGCAACAAAAAGCAAAAAACTTGTGGTATGCATTTCTGTGGAGCTTTGGAATGAAAAACTCACTTTTAGAAGAATTACAATATTAAATTGAGTAAGTGGCTGACTGTGCTGGAAAGCCAAGCAGCCAGGTGGCTAGCTACTATTTTCTGAAACCTTTCCCATGTTAATTGTCAAAATCTGGCAAGTGCATCTGAGATTAAATTTTGGCCCAAGGGAGCTAAATTATCTCTTAGAAAAGCAACTCAGGTGCTTGCTAACTTTAATTGACTGGCCAACCTGCTATACAGGATTTGCTCTGCAATTTTTATTGCTGTCTAGCTATTACAATTTAGACCTTGAAAACTGTAAAGAGGGATTGGGTAGTTCAAGGGATTGGCACTGGGATGTAGACATTTCACTTCTAGATCACTCAGTCCAGTCCAGTTGTGACAAAATGTAGTTAACCCTCTAAATGCTGTATAGTAGTTTATGTGACGTGGTTTCTGTTCAATTTCTAGTGGATACATGTTCAGAACACACACACACCCTCCCACCCACCCTACCTCCTTCCCTCCCTACCTCTCATAGAATTAAGGGACTCAGTCCTTAACTTTTCTACTAATGTGAAGAACTGCCTTCTCCCTAAAAGTGGTCCCTCCAGATCAGGGACTGACCAAAGCAGGGGAAGCTTCCACTACTGCTGCCACCCATGCTTGGCCTCTGTATATTCCACAGTTATGTAGCCACTGAATTTGCTGCAGAATTCACTCTTTTCCATACAGTTGTGCTCCAGAATCTCCATTTTCATTTACAGATATATATAGCTATCTCTCATAACTGTGAAAATAACTTGGATAGCATGGACCAGGTGTAAGTCTTTCTGAATTTTGCAAACAGCCTAAACATTAGGTCTAAAAGGTGTATACTGTCCAATTAATCTCAACAGCATGTTCGCTCTGAAAACTAATTATGGTGACATGAATGTCAACACTGTTAACTATTTCAATGCAAATGATTTTGGCCCTGATCCTGTGAAACACCTACCAACATACTTAACTTTACACTTTAATTCACATGCTCATAGTATTTAGCTCCAACTTATCACAGACACTTGGTGCTTTGGGCACGCTGTATTATGTTCTGTGGATTAGAGAGGGAAAAACAGGTTCCAGAGTCGTCAACTTGACAGATTTTATGATCACTAAATTCATGTATAGATTTTTTTAAAAAGTTTTTCCACTTCGGGTTTCTCCATTGCTATAAAGTACAGAGCATCGGTGTAGGAAGTACTCTTTTAGAAAATAACAGCACATACTTTCAATGTTTTGTACAAATGTTAAACTATTTGAATGTAAAAATTAGTCATTTTGAATTTAAAATATTTATTAGCACAAAATAAATTAATTGACCTTCACCTCTCTCTATAGCTACTTTAACAAAGAATCCACATACGTATCATAGTTAGACTCTGAACTTGCATGTGCTTAATTTTACATGCATGAGTACATGCATGATTTCAATGGGGCTACTCAGTGTGTAAAGTTAAGCCCATGTGTAATCTTCACAGGATTAGGGCATTAAATTATTAAAGCTTTCTGGGCATACCACAGAGTACTTGGGCAAGGACAATTAAAAAACCAGCCAATCTAAAGAGAAAGGTTTTCAAACAGCAATATATGTTTTTAATTTCATTGAACCAATTAATGAAATCCGTTGACTTCTTAATGAAATTATTTCAATTAAGCTAAAAGAAAGAAAGTGCTCAAGTGCATTCTGTACAAGAGTCTCAAATAAGTAAAAATTGTTGAGTCTTGTGTGTTGTTGCCAATAAAGCTTTTACAAGTGAAAGCAAAAGCATTACCAGGAATACATTTTGTGCTTACTCTGCTTTCCATCCTTTTTTGACTTTCATACCTTGCAAATCTATAGTGTGGTTGCTCAAAACAGAGAAGGCCACCCACCCACTTTTAATCAATGAGAAACCAGCACTTGTGAAATCAGTACTGGAAATGTGAAAACAGGAAAAAACCAGTGTGTCATCGGCAAGCCAAACTGTGGAGCAAGATTTAGCAAGTTCATCTCTGACGTCCCCTCAGAGCACACAGTACCTCATGAACTCACTCAGTAGACCTGCACACAGTAATCAACTTAGAACTCTTTTTATCTATCTGGAAAGGATGAAGAATTGAATCAGAACTGTTGGGATTTGAAATTATGCTTCCTGGAGTCTAGGTAGTTAAAACCAGAGGCTTTCTGAACGGTTTGTTTTTTTAAATACAGTATTGAATTGCAAACTGGATGGTAATTATGTGCGACTTCTGCGCTGGGCTGGTTTAAATTATTTTCACGATTGACTGGGCATCTTTCATTGTGGCATGGAGGCACGGCTGCACCAAACGGAAACTTTTTTTTAAAAAGGGCACCTAGCTAGAAAACAAGTAGGTTTTTCTGAGGGGATAATTGGGGTGAAGGCATTTTCTGCCCCTGTAGCTTTCCCTTTGCTGCTCTTCAGGGTGCTGGGGAAGGAAATTGTCATCACTCTGATCCTACCCTTCCCTGTTTTGTGTGTGTGTGTGTTAATGTGCCCCTTAACCTTCCTCTATTCCTTCCTTCCACCAGGATGTGTGTGTGTGTGCGGAATGGGATCACTGCCCCTCTTGTACAGCTACTTGCCCCATTGGGAAGCTCTCGCTAGCCCCACCCCATCCCCTCTTTGTGTGCGTGTGTGTGAAGAGGGGGAGGGGTTCACTGCCCCCACCCGCCGTTTGTGGGGGGTATAGGGAATATCACACCCCAGCCGCCCCCCTTAGGGTTGGGGGCATCCGTTATTACGTGGCCCCCTACGCCCCACCCCCATACGGCTGTGACCAAGTAATCGGCCCCCTATCCCCGAGGGGAGGGGGCCGCGGGGGAGAACAGCCGAGCGCTCGCCTCCCCTATGCTTAATGCGCGTAGGTTACAACAGAGCTCCCCCGCCCCCGGCTGCGGTTCCTCGCGCCCCCGGAGCTCGGGATGACGGTTTGCGGGGGCTCCTCGCGCTCGGCCCCTGCGGCTGCGGGGGGAGGGGGGTTCCCCGCCAGCCGAGCTCACTGGCAGGTCCTGCATCGGCTGCTGCGCACTCGCATCACCGGCCACATCATCAAGGGGCTGCCCCGCCCCTCCCCTCCGTGCGGGCACAGCGCCTGCTCAGTGGGGCGCCGCTCACCCTGCACCGGAGCTGTCAGCGCTGCAGCTTGGCTGGTCCGTGCGAAGAGCGGGCAGCGAGTGGCTATGGCGAGGGGCTGCGGGCTGCTGGCGCCACCATCGCCCAGGTAAGGGGGGCATCCGGGGCGACAGGGTCCCTGAGAGGCAGGAGCGGAGCCGAGCACGGGCAGGAGAAGCCCGGGATCCGCCGCGGGGAAGGAGGCGCTGCCGGGATCGGGGTCCGGGGAGGATGCTAGGAACAGGGAAGTTTCTAAATAAGTGATTGAGAAGAACAACACCGCGCCCCCGACCCCCATCGCCCCTCCCCGATCCGCCTCTCATCTACTGCCCCTCCCCCATCTACTCCCCCCATAAAACCTCCCCATCCACCGCTCATCTACTCCCCTCACAGCCCCTCCCCCATACATTGCTCATCTGTTCCCCCTCCCCATCCGCCGCCCACCTACTCCCCCCATAAACTCTCCCCCATCCACTGCTCATCTACTCCCCCCCTAAACTCTCCCCCATCCACTGCTCATAATTCCCCTCCCACATCCATGGCTCATCTACTCCCCCATAGCCCTTCCCCCATTCACTGCCCCTCTAGCTCTGTAAGCCCCTCCCTCATCCACTACCTATCTACCCCCACAACATCCCCTTCTCCACACAGCCTGTCTACCTCCCACCCTCCCATATCCACCACCCTCTAGTCCACATTGTCCTCCACATCCATCACCTATCTACCCAACACAGCCTCCTCCCCTCATCCACCATCCCCTCTCCTCATCTACTACCGTTTTAAACCGAAGTATTTTTTAGTACTAACAGTAGGAATAAACTGTAAGAGAAAGGATTTTAAAACTACAACAGATATGTTGGCATGCCTGTTTTACCTAGAGTTTTGCCATTCTCATAGATGCCCTAAGCTGGCCTTGCTTTCCTACTCACCCCTAACCGGCTGAAGGTCCGGGCCATACAGTCGGGGCCAGTTCATGCTCTGTTGAGATGGCTGCAAGGCCGACCAGCCTCTCCTGTGTCATTGCCGAGCGTAGATGTTTTTTTAGTAACTTCAATTTCTCCACTGGCAAATGTTACAGGAAGTGTCAGAAGTATGCGCAGAGCAACAAAAGCATTTGGAAAGAGGGTGGTCATCTTATTTGTGCACACATATTCCAGAATAGCCTTTGGAGTTGATCCTGCTGAAATGTATCCTGAAAGGGCTTTCAGTTCATCACCTGAATCACTTGAATCAATATTGTGCATGTCATCATGTGTCAACACTGTCTCTAGTGCCCTGGATTGCTAGTGTAGATCTTCTTCAGTTATAGTGAGGAGTTTTGGAATATCATATAACATCCCACATATACTGCTGTGTTCCTTGAGCTGCATGAAACATTCTTCAGCTGACTGTATTGCACAATCTAACACCTAGTTAAAGAATTCAACTTTGAATTGTTGTTTGGGGTCTCTTCTGCGATTATCCTGTGCCTCGTAATCAAATGTCTTCTTCTTTGGTGACTCTTGTATTCTTGGGTGGGAAAATAGCTTCAGTGTGAAGTTCCTCTGCCAACTTCTGTGCACTCTTCAGAACGTTTTGAAATCCCTCATCTGACCGGTTAGACTGTAGGTATGACTTTGATTTGTCCAGTTGTTTCATTGCTCCAGATATATCAAGGTCAACACCTTGGAGTCTCTTGCTTATAACATTTATTTCAAGCAGTATGTCATGCCAAAACACTAAGCCACACAGAAATTTGAAGTTATGTATGTTTCTGGTGATTCCATTTCCCTCTGCCATTGTTCTTCCACGAACAGTTCCTGTCATAATATTATTCTCCATAATGGCAACTGTGGCATCATCTATCTTCCCAATTTGGTGTTTGATAGGCTTTATTGCCTCCACTTGACTTTCCCATTGTGTGGCACTCTAGTGGTTTCAGTGTCAGAAAGGATGTTCCCAGATGTTGCCTCAAAATTTTCCATTGATGAGTTGATGCAGAGAAAAGTACATAGATGCTTTGAATTATGTTTAAAAAATTTAGCAGCCTCACTAGAAGCTGATGCTGCATCAGTGAATGAGAACAGCATGGGACAAAAAAAGCTCAAGGGTTTAACTCTCGGATCCGTGTCTGCACTCCTGTGTTCTTTCTTCTCATGTTGGCACCATTATCATAGCCTTGGCCTCTCACGTCAGCTATCACTATTTCTGTATCTTCCAGCTTTTTAAGATTTATCATACTAGCTCCTGTAGTTCCATCAATGTCAATAAATTCTAGAAAATGCTCTGACAGTCACCATTGCAGGGACATTTTCATTAGGTTCTGTTGTGGTTACAAAATGCACCATTAAAGTCATTTGTTCCGTATGGCTGATGTCAGGTGTGCAGTCCAGAATAACAGAGTAATATCTTGCTTACTTCAGATCTGCCGCAATCTTCTGTTTGACTTTTGTTGCCAGTAACTGTATGATCTTATTTTGAATTGTTTTTCCAAGATAGTGGTGTTTGTACATTTCTTGAGTGGTGACTCTTCTAGCTCCTGTAAACTTTTTTTTTTAAAAATTGGGCCTGTATTGCACTTCGATTATTTATTTATTTATTTATTTATTTTTAAAACTATGGCTTAAGAGACCGATTCTAGATTTAAAATGTTAAAAAAATGTAATTTAGCCGTGATTCAGCAAAGCCCTTTCAGAACAAGCTTAAATAGTTTGAGGAATAGGGGTCTTATATCATATGTATTACCAGTAATACAGATAAAAGTTTAATATTCCTATTTTATCAATGGGAAACTGAGGCATGTAGACTTTAAAGGCTGGATCTGCCCTTGGTGGTCATACACTGGTAAAATGCCTTCCACAGGCATGTTAAGTTTGAACTTCTGGAAACACAGTGCAGTCAGAAAGGATTGTGGAGAACATTGTATGCTATTTACAAGGCTATATTATTAGATTTGCTCCTTTGCATTTTTTTGCCCCAAACTATCCTCCTGAAAATTGGAAGGCCTGCTTCTAAGTGCCTGACTTAACACAAATCTTATAGTTACATTACATCTCCACTTTTATTTTGTGTCAGAGTGTTACACTAATAAAATAATACCAACAGGATCTTATAAGAGGGATAAGGCAAAATGCAATGTTTATTGCAAATACAACAGACAGTTGTTACATTTATTCAGTCACACAAACACTCACACAGGTTCTGCATTAATTAGTTATAGTTATCAGCCTGGAAGTTGCTTGTGACAGAATACTGGCCAGATATCCTGTCATTAGAGTGGAGCCGAGTCTGTGTCAGATGCGCACCTGATGCTCCTGGAGGGTGGTGGTAGAACCAGAGACTCAAAGTTCTTAGTCTTTAGAGTCCATTTTTATAGGAATTCATTTCTATGTCAGTCTATGGGAATTGCTCCATCCTGCTGTCTCCACCACTTTTGGGGTGTTACTAATTTATTTGAGACTCCCTGCCCTTTGATTACGGGGCGGGGGGGGGCGCGGGGTGGAGGTCTGTGCTGCCTCTAAGAGCAGCTGCCATTACAATGTATTGTTTTGAGTGGAGAGTTAATTAATGGTTTACCACATTTGTTTACACAGTATCAATTACAGAATATGCTTAGAGAACAGAGTCAATTGATTGTTTGCAAGTTTTATCTAGCAATAAAGTATCTTTCTGAGAACAGATGCAATGAATGGCTTACAAGTTTTACACAGACAGTAGCTTGTAAATCAACAATAAATCCAAGATATCTTTTACTTGGTAATACTATGAGATTTAAATTATGGATTTAAATGATGAGGGAGCAATTATGGGAAATTACTTTCATTTCTAATACAAACTTTCTTTAATATCCCTACAAGAGCAATATTTTAAAAGCACTGGTTTGTAAAGTGGCTCTTCAAGATTCCCTCCTTTCCAATATGAAGTATTCTGAGCACTTTCTGATAGATGAAAATGTATCAGGTTCTGGCATAAGTGAGTTTGTCTGTGCTGTGAAGAGGTGGTGACTGCTGCAAAAGTCCACAAGATCATTCAGTATGTGGTCTTTTAATTTTTGTTAGCCAGGCACTGAAAAGGACTGGTATTTTAATTTATCTTAGTCTTTGAGTTTGAAAAAAAAATTGTGTTAATATGTTATATACCATGGGATTTACAATTGTTTCTTGTAGTGTGAGCCCTCCTTTGGTGGACCCTCATTTAAAAAAAGATAAAAATTGAATTAAAATTACGTGGCAATTTGATTTCCAGATGTCTTCTGTATTTCTTCAAGACTTTAAAAAAATCACCAGATCACACCTACTAGACAGAGGGACATACTTCTTAGCTGTAGAGGTCTGTATGAAAAATTAATATGAGAGGCTCTCTGGCAAGGTGCAGGTGCAGCATTGGCTTTCAGTTAGCTTCTGGGTATATTTTAAGGTGTTGATAATGACCTACAATTACTTCATTGCTATAGACCTGGTAGTCTTGAGAAAGCACCTATAATAAAAGTGTCAAGTATCAGAGGGGTAGCCGTGTTAGTCTGGATCTGTAAAAGCAGCAGAGAATCCTGTGGCACCTTATAGACTAACAGACGTTTTGGAGCATGAGCTTTTGTGGGTGAAGTGGGTATTCACCCACGAAAGCTCATGCTCCAAAATGTCTGTTAGTCTATAAGGTGCCACAGGATTCTCTGCTGCTTATAATAAAGGTGTGACTTACTGGAGTGCTTGTAAAAGTCTGATCTTTGTTCTTTGCCCCTGGGCACATGACATTTACAAAAGTCAGTACCCCTGCCATATGGCAGGAATCAGTCTATCCACTAATTCTTATAGCTCTTGTTATAACTCTTCCTCTCCCTTTTTTAATGATATGCAAATAAAATGTTAACAAAAACAGCTGCTAAATAATACCATCAATTAATAAAAGACACAAACAGAGACTTGAGATAAGGAGAGCTTGAACCCCTTGACAGATAAGAGGATTCTTCTTTTCACTGGACATCTGTCAGTAATAGGGTGACCAGACAGCAAGTGTGAAAAATTGAGACGGGGGTCGGGGATAACGAGCCTGTATAAGAAAAAGACCCAAAATCAGGACTGTCTCTATAAATTCGGGACATCTGGTCACTCTAGTCAGTAACTCTGTCTGAATTTCAGTAGCTGTCTGATCACATTGCTACTTCAAAACAATACCTTTTTTAGTGGTCTGCTGGAGGAGAATTATCAAAATGAGCCCTTTTATTGTGGTCTATTGTTTGTTAGCCCACCTGGAATCTCATGGTGAGTAAACTGACTTACAGTATGTTCCTACTCAATGTGCTGTGCATAAGTTTAGGTTAAAAATGTTTAGTAGCCCGCGTGTAAGAGAGATTTTTGTCTCATTTAGTTCAAATAGGTCTGCACCAATTGGGGTCTGTTACTCCACCTCTTACCCACCCCTGTTTCTTCTCCTTTTTTAGTTTCCAGTTAATGTTTCTAAACAACACCTACACAGTGGTAGTGTTTGTCTAAAAGTTTGAGATGTGCTGGTTTAGTATTCTATAGTTCATCATTAGTGCAGCCTTCATGACAAAAGGCCAAATATTTTGTGAGGGAAAAGGTATGTGAATATTATCCGAGTCCTCACTCTGTTTCCCACTGGTCGTCTGGATTCATATTTCTGGTACTCTTCCATACCATTTTAATTTCTAATTGCATTAACACTTTACTATATGAAATAAAACAACTTCCTCCCCGTATAATAGTCTCTTACATAATGAAACAAACATATACACAATTAAAAGGAAAAATTATGTGGTTTGAAAAAAAATTAACCAAATTCTAGGGCAGTGAATCACTTTCATGAATCATCATCATGGTTTTTTCACATTTGTACTTGTGGTAATATTTTTGAAACATATAATTAAAATACATGCTGGAGAAACCACAACCTTATTCTGTCCCACTGTAGCAGCTGGGAGGTTTCATTATTAATTTCATTGGGAGCCTGATAAAACCTTTTATTTTTCAGACCTTTGTAACTTGGTGGTAGTGCTTGTGATCTTTTCCAATGTTTGCTTTCCATCATGATTGTTTTGTTCATCTCAATAATTAATTTAGTGTAAAATGTGTATGTTAGTAGTTTCCTGGGTTTTCTAATTATATTACAATTGGATGGAGAGATCAGTTACACAACTGAGCCTGAAAACATGTATTTTATCAAAATAAACTACAGATGTTTTGGTCTGAATTGACTTGTACCTCTAGAGATAATGGCTACAGTGAAAGTGAATCCAAAACTCGGTGTGGGTAGAATTCTGCAAGTGTGTGTGCTCATGAGGCTGTAGATATTAATATTTAATTTAGTGGCAGAACATTGATCATGAGCTATGGTCATCTTTAGACACGAGATGCATTCCACTATTCAGCAAATAACAGTACTTTGCTTTTGGATCAGCCAGGAGCTCTGTAACTAGCATGTGGTATCCTTTATTTGTTTTGTGATCTTGTCCATCTGCCACTCATCTGTGTCTCTCACCACATTCCTCTTTTATATCATAGCATCTGTCTTCTTTCTTTCCCTTCCTCCTCACCAGCTCCATTTGCCAATGTCTGTGCTCTCACCTCATACAGTAAAAGTTCCCATCAGCTTTACTTACTCCTTTTCCACCCTGATCATCTCCCCCCTTCCTCCCACTCGCACAAACTTATGTTCCACATCTACAGCATTCTCCTCACCTCTGACATTGGACCCCATCCCTCTCTCTCTCTCTCCCTGCCATTCCACCTCCCAGACCCTTCCCATCACGATTGATTCTTACCCTCACACCCATGCCCCTCCCTCCTCACTCTCCTCCTTTTGCTATCTCTGAAATGCCTACTCCATCTCTAAAGATCACAGCCATCCACAACCTCTGTATATCTCACTCCCTCCAGCTCCTGTCTCTGAGACCTTGATCCCTTCATCCAACACTGCCTCTGCAGCTCCTTCTCTTATGGAGCCTCTCCTTCACTCATACTTCCTGCCCTGGATCAGACAGTGGTGAGACTGTTAGGCTTCCCCTCTCCCATTCTTGCCCCTACTAACCCCTTCTTCCTTCCCCTTCCCACTCCTCCTCTTTTGAATAGCACTGCACCCAACTCTTATCTCTTGTCTTCCTCCATGTTGTTGTTATCTACTGTCTACTTAACTCCTTCCTATTAGCATTCCTCTCTGATTTCAACTTTTGGTTCTCTCTTCCAACCTCACAATCTCCCACACTCATCCTTGGTGACTTCGGCTTCCATGTTGATGACTCACCTGACTCCTTAGTTACACATTTCCTCACCTTCACCTTTTCATTTGACCTGAAGCTCTGATTCCACTCTCCCACTCACCAAAAGGTTGTTCACTTGACTTGGTCTTCACTGAGCATAACTCTCTCGCTGTTTCCGTTGATGAGCTCTCCTCCAACTGTCATCTAGTCTCTTTCAGCATCATGCATCAGCCATCCTCCTCACCACCTTTCACTTACCTACTCTGTCACTTCCAGTCCATCAGTACTGATGACTTCTCATCTATGCTCAGCTCTTTTTTTTCCTTTCTGCCATTGATATGGTTATTGATTCTTTCCATACTTCACTGTCCACCCTTGACTCTTTTGCCTCTTTCACATCTCAAGGTCCACCCTGCCAGCTCCTGGAATCACCTCCAATGTCCGCTTCCTCAACACCTGCTTTTGCATTCAGAATGTCTGTGATAGAAATCCTGTAACCACGTTGACTTCCTCTACTACAGGAGTTCTCAAAATGGGCATAGGGACTCCTCAGAGGGTCACAACGTTATTACATGGGGGGTTGCGAGCTGTCAGCCTCCCCCCCGCCCCCAAACCGCGCTTTGCATCCAGCATTTATAGTGGTGTTAAATATATAAAAAAGTGTTTTTAATTTATAAGTGGGGATCACACACTTTCTCTGTACAGAATCTCACCAATTTCTTCCAACAGAAAATGGATAGAATACGTCTTTCTTCCTCCCCTTGTTTTGCCTTCTTTTCCTACAACTCTGTCTCCTCCTCTTCCTCTGTCATATTCTCCTGTAATCCTTCCACTTGCCCCAGTGACTCTCTCCCATCCCATCTCCTGATCTCCCTTGTTCCCACTCTTATCTCCTGCCTTACTGTTCTACTCAGCCACTCACTCCCTTCTGACTCCCCATACAATATAACATGCTTTAGTCTTTCTCATTTAAAAAAACCCAGAAAACTCTCAAAACCTAGCCTTGACCCCACTTGCCTCTCTAATTACTGGCCCATCTCCCTTCTCCCTTCCATCTCCAAGCTCATTAAACACACTGTTTACAATAACTAGCTGGAGTTATTCTTCTAAATCTGTTCTAGACCCTTTCTAATCTGAATTCTGACCCTTGATCTTCACTGAAACTGCTCTCATTAAGGTCTCTAATGAAAACTTCTTAGCAATATCTCAGAACCAGTATTCCATGCTCCTCCTTCTATACCTCTCAGCCACCTTCAGTGCAGTGCACCATGATCATCGTTTTCTTGATATCTTTCCTCCCCTGGCTTCCCTGACTCTAGTTTCCAGGTTCTCCTACCTGTCTAATCACTCTTTCAGTGTGTCCTTGGGAGGATCTTCCCACTCCCGCCCACTTCCAGCTTTCTGTGGGGGTGTTCCTCTGGGCTTCCTTCTCTTCTCCCTCTATATCTTATCTATGGGTTTTCTCATCTGCAAACACAAATTCAGCTACCATTGTTATACTGAAGTCTCTCAGATCTCTCTCTATTCCAGACCTATCTCCTCCTATCCAAACTAAAATCTCGTCCAGTCTCTCTGACATCTCCTTGTGGATGTCTAGCCACCAGCTCTTTCTCCCATGCTGCCCCTCACAATTGAGAGCTGCTCCCCATAAAGCTCATTATTCTCTTTTAGATTCATCCTTAAAACTCTCCTTTGTCATCATGCCTACAGAAAATTTGACAATGGCTAGGCTGCTGGTGTGCTGAGACCATTGCTTCCTTGTAGTTCCTAATTTTTCTATATCCATTGGTTGTCTCTTATATTTAGATCGTAAGCTCTTTGGAGCAGGGACTGTATTTTTGTTCTGTATTTCTACAGCACCTAGCACAATGGGGTCCTAGTCCATGATTACCTAGGTCCTACAGTTGTAACAATTATGTAGTTGCAAATATTACCACAGAAACCAGTTTAGTGTCTAGAAATTTTTACATGTGTGGTGTGACTGGTATAGCTTAGTATGTTTGACATGACAAAAACAACAGCATATATTAGCAAGTATATTATTGTTGTTACTACCTTATCGCCTAGGTAATCATGGACCAGGACCCCACTGCGCTAGGCGCTGTAAAAATACAGAACAAAAATACATTCCCTGCTCCCAGAGCTTATGATCTAAGTATAAGACAAGAGAGAACTGATGGATACAGACTGACAAGGGAATACAAAGAAACAGTGAGACAATATTGGTCAGCATGATAGGCTGAAGTTTCAGCACACCATCAGTTAATAGGTGAAAATATTTCTTCTCACAGATCCTCAGCTCTTCTTTGGTACTGAAGTGTCTGATTCAGCTGTTGTTGTCTTGTCTAACCCTCTGCCAAGATGCAGGATTTGAATCAGTTAGAGAGTGAGTTCTAAATTTGAGTCTGACCTGCCCTCTCACCCCTGATAAAGTACCCCAACAAATCCAATCTGCTCTGACCTCCCTGTACTCTGTAAAAACATAGTTTATGTCCCCCGTTATTGACATAATGTCTTGATGCTGTGGAACTGCATATATAGAACTCAATCGCTCTTGGGTAGAAAGGGCTGTTTTCTAACAGTCAGGATATGTCGGAGAAAGACTCTGGAAACATCTGGTCTCTGATGTTTCTGAGATCAGGAAACCTGATTCCTTATCCCAGGTTCCTATGGAGGAATTGAAATGATTTCTCTACCTAAGGGTCATTCAAAGTTTCTGCTGCAAGTGAGAAATCTACAGTTGAGAAGGTGACTTTGACCCTTGGGGATATAGAGTTCCAATAATTGAATTTGTTTGGATCCAAAGATCCACAGGAACATGTCTGGCTTTGAAAGGCAGTTATGTCCAGGTATAACTTCAATCTGGTTATAAGATGGGGGGAAAGGGGGCAGAGAGAGGGGAGTGCACGTCTGGTTAATTTTTTATTTTAAGTTTACAAGCTCATATGCTCTTATCTGGGAGACAGTCTAGTGAGCCTTGAGACTTGCATTTGGTATGAACAAAACTCATGGAATATCCCTTGAGAGTTTGCATTTCTCACTGAAGGCCTCATTTCTGGTGACCATTATTTCAGCCAAGAGGGTTTCAGAGTTTCAGACCCTGCTGGCCTTTCCACTTTATATTATACTCCACAAAGGCAAGGTAGCACTGAGGCCTGTCTTGGCCCCGCAACCATCCCAAATTTGTGACAAAAGTAGTATCAGATTTTCATTTTGATTAGCCAGTACAACTGCCTGTCTTTTAGACAAATCCCCATGGTCATCCTGAAAAGATCAGTTTACATACCTTTGATGATAAGAGCTGTTTAGAAAGTTAGTATTTGTGGGCGCTGGAGAAACATTTAAGGGTGAAGTCATCTTGGCTCAAAGGATGTCTTAGTGTCATGTCATAGTATGATTCCCGATGACCTTGTGTTTGAGTGGTCTCTCTACTAATGGCGTGCTGGCCTCAATAGCATCTATTTGCACTGTGACCTTATTTTAACCTGTAGGGCTATAACATGGAGTTTGGTTCATACTTTAATGAACTACAATTTTCTTAACTTCATCAGGAGCAGATGCTGGGTTTTGGAAGTAGATGCTTCAAATACTCTTGAACTAGCTGAGCTCATTGGCATTCCTCATCAGGGGGATGTCATGCATGTTAGTGTCTAAAGGAATTCAGTGTAGCGAGGTTTATGGCTTATATATTAAATGTGTAACTGATCCCTTTGTGTTGTCAACAATGTCAGAAAAGTTACAGTGTAAAAAATCACATCCCTGTAATTACTCTGCTTCCTTTTGTATTCTGAACTATTTTTCTTACTCCTTTTAACACTGCATAGTCATTACAACTACAATATAGGAGAGTTAGTTGAATTTTTTGGTTTTTTTATGTCTTGTACATAATCAACAGAATTGTTAACTAAATCCCAACAGCAGAATCTGTTTATTAGTGAGGCTAGAACTAGAAGTTAGAAGAAAAATTAAACTGTGTTCTCACCTGCAGTAAAGTTTACAGTTGTCAATTAGAAAAGCATCTGGTAATTTGAGAGCATTTACACTATCCTCAAATTATACAATGATTATTTGCCACTGATTTACAGTGAATAAAATAACAAGATTCAAAATGCCAGGATTGTCTCAGTATCTGCTGGAGATTCTTTCTGGGTTTCACTGTTACTTGTTATTGCACTAATCTTTTTTAACTATATAATTATAGGTATGGATGATTAAACAAATCTTTAAAAGTGCAAATATAGAAGTGCTGGTATGAATATTGTATGAGTGCTTTTTGAGTAGAAAGAAATATGAGTCCCCAAAGCTGTGGGAGACACAGCACTCAGGTCCCCAGAGGCTACTGGCTGCTCTGGCTACAGCTGGAGGTTATGATTGTATTTTGCGCTTCTGCAGTTGCTTTCATAAGAGCATCTCTAAGTGATTTATAAAGGTAAGTATTCTTGCATTTTGAGAGATTGATTAACCGAGGTACACAGATATTAAGGCCCAAACTTTCAAAAGTTTCTGACTCCAGTTGCAGCTAGTGAGAGGAGCAGGTGCTCAGTAGCTCTGGGACTAAGGGCCTAAGTGTTTCAAGTTAGGCAAAACTCTGGCCTAAGCGATGTGTCAAGATTAGAAAAGAAGTCAGTAGCTGAGTTGGTAATAGAACTTGTAAGGGGAAAGGAGATATAACTGTAAAATGTATTGCCTCCTTTGTAAATCTCTTCCAGTTGAAGACTTATTTCTTATATGGAGAAAGAGGCATGAGATGTCAGTTTCTTCTCTCTTTTTTCCCTGTTCCTCACCCCCTCAAAAAAGAGAGCTGGGAGATAGAATAGGATTGTTAACATTTCTCTTAATTTTTTTTTGGAGTACACTTACTGGAGTTTTTTTTTTTAATCAGAAAACTAGATTGCCTCTTTGATTGCAAAAGTGACTTTCCATTGTAATAGCACCCAAAGCCATAATTATCAACAATAAATATTCTAAAATCATGCTGTAGCTTAGTTGATGCATAACGCTGGTAACATTTGTAGTTATTTTTCTGACCATAACTACACTATAAAGAATGGCTTATGTTGCTTCTGAACATAACAACATTTGTTTCCATATCCGTTTGTTCAGCTGCAAACCAGAATTAAAATCGTTGCTCTCTTTTAGATCTCGTTGTTGTTACTGGCATATGTGTTCAGTTAAACTGTAACAAAGCAAAGTCTGCAACTTGCTTTAAAAAGATCTTCTCTTATAATACATATTCTGTACATCTAACATTATGAAAATATGTAGCATACACTTACATGAGCATACAAACATTGAATTACACCTATATTAATCTGTGTTTTTGGCTAATAGTAACTTCAGTAAATCAGATTTTAAATGAACATTTAAGGCCTCCCCAACTACCACCTGAAAGTAAGGATCCTTATGGGCTGAACAGCTAGGTCAGGAACCTGGGTTTATCCCTGTGGCTTTATAAAAATCCATACTTTCCCCAACATCATTTCCCTCCCGAAAGACCTGCAAACAGCGATGATCCCTGCTATTTCTCTCTGATGTTCCTCAATCCCATGTTTGGCCAGGTGAGGCAGGCATGGCCTAGCTTCATTCAGAGCTTGTTATTATTATATCTGTGTCAGCCAGAAGGATCACCAGAGGTAGATTCAAGCCATTTGCTTCCCACAAAGTCCCAGAAACAAAGGACCAGGCTAGATATCAAAAATAAAATTTTCTTATATGATAGATAGTTCCTTGACCCACTACTAAATCACTGGGCTCGCCATTTTCCCTCTTTTCCAATTCCTTTCCTACTCTTGTTACCCCACTCCTTCCAAGGGTTCATTCTTGTACAAGGTGCAGCACAAGCCATCTACCAGGTATATCCCGGCTCATCTTTCCACCAGGATGTTGACATAGCTTCTTCTGATGACACAAACCTTCAGCAGAACTGCTTCCCACCCAACTCAACCAGGCACCATTATAGTAACAGTTCAAGGCAATCCAAGAATTTAGAGCGCAGGTTGGCAACCTTTCAGAAGTGGTGTGCCTTCATTTGTTCACTCTGATTTAAGGTTTTGCACACCAATAATACGTTTTAACGTTTTTAGAAGGGCTCTTTCTATAAGTCTATAATATATAACTAAACTATTGTTGTATGTAAAGTAAATAAAGTTTTTAAAATGCTTAAGAAGCTTCATTTAAAATTAAATTAAGATGCAGAGCCCCCTGGACCGGTGGCCAGAACCCTGGCAGTCTGAGTACCACTGAAAATCAGTTTGCCATAGATTGCCTTCCCCTGATTTAGAGGTTTATCCTTATAGTGCTCCTAACCTCTTCCTTCTCATTAGAGGCCATATGTGGGAGGGAGGCACATGGAGTCACATTTCCCACCAGATTTTTGCTAGGGTGGGAGTCAGGCTGAGTGCAGCTGAGGGGGACATGCTCAGGGAAGGCACCTGCACCTAGTGCTCCCACTGAACCCTTCTATGAGGGACCCAGAGCAGGGAAGTGAGATGTGGCTGGCAGTACAGCTCTGCCAGAGGGAGTGTGGGGAAGCCCTTGAGTCCCATCCCTTCCTCTCCTACAGCCACAGTTATCTGCTCGGTAGAAGGTGTCCAGAGCCCACTCTGGCCCACGCCTGCAGTGGAGAGGTGATAGGAGAAGTGGGGAAGGAGCTGTGAGGGGAGTAGGGGCCAGGTGGTGCTGGCTTGGACCACGTGTGGGAGGTGCAGAGGGAGTGGGAAAGGGGCCAGAGGTGATGCATGGGGCAGTCATATGCCCCCCCCCCCACCATCAAGAGTTATGAGTCATCTCTGCTTCTCAGCCTATGAAGGGCCAAGCTGGAGTCAAATTCCTTCATGTCACAGCATACAGTAGTAACATGAGCATGTAGGCTATGATATTTCTTTTCTATTTGTTTTAATAATTATAATAGATATATACACACAATCAAACTACTGAAGTATGTTTTTTTTTTTCCCCAGATCCAAACTCAGTTGTGGAATTGCTCAAGATCTAAGATCCATGAAAAGAACATTTTCTACATAACAGAGTGACCATTTTGATTTATTTGATTTTAAAATCAATAATTGTGTGGCTATTGACTCATCTGCTGTGTTTCTTCACTGAAGTTTAAAGAACAGAGTGATCTTCTCCGTAATATTTTTTGTAAACACTATGACTAACTGTAAAGGAAGATCTACCACTACCAAAATAAATGGAAATGGTAAAGCTTATGATGGAGAAAGTTTTGTAAATTGGACTATAAATCTAAATACGGTTCAGTCTGACAAGTTTCTGAACCTGCTGTTGAGTATGGTTCCAGTTGTTTACCACAAAAAGCAGGAAGAGCAACATAAAAAAGTGAATGGTGTCTGGCAAGATGGATTGCAACACACAGGACACAATTTTAATGTTAGATTGGATCAACACACAGAGTATCATCACTTCTCAGAACCAGCTTTTCATGGTAGTAATGGACACAGTCCATCTAGTTGTAGTCCAAAGTATGATGATTTTGCCAGTTACAATTATTGTGATGGGATGGACACGTCAGAAACAGATGCCCTATTGCAGGATGACAACTTGTCTAGTGATGGTGATGAAGATGCCATTGTGGAAAGGAGCAGAAAGCAACCAAAGGAGTCCAGTAGTATTATGGCATTACAGATACTTGTACCATTTTTGTTAGCAGGATTTGGAACTGTTTCTGCTGGTATGGTTTTGGATATTGTGCAGGTTGGTATTCACTTTACATGGTTTTTGTTAGATAATCGAATAAATTTTCCTAATACATTCTAGTGTGGCAGTACATACTGCTTTGTTTTGTAGTCACTGACATTCAGCCAATTCTGAGTAGGAAGAAAGTAATACACTGTTACAAATGTTTAACAGCTCTTGTGATTTAATGGGAAGTGATAGAAACTTGAAATTTGCCAGGGGTATGCTCACTATGTCACAGCTGTCTGGTGACAACCTATTTTTTATTATTCTTTTTATAGTATTGCAATAATGCCTATGAGTCCTAGTCGTGGGTCAGAATCTTATTACGCAAGGTGCTGTACAAATACAGATATTGGTTGAATCATAAAGGTTTTAAAAATTACTTAATGCACTTGTGACAATCAGGATCCAGACACCCCAAGAGAAGAACAGGAGGTCTGAACCCAAAATAAGCAACTGAATCAATTGGTTGCATACAATGTTGTGTGTACAAATATGTCGTCATGTCATAGTGTGTGGTGTTCTGAACTTGGTGGTCATTGAGAGATATGTATACATACTGTGTTTTTTTTTATGTATGTAGAAAATTGTGCTCATAATTTGTGCTGCAACATTCAGCTCCACCTCACAACAAGGCGCTGGTCAACTAGGCAGGGAGGGTTTGCCTCCCTAACTGAAGGAGACTATCTCAAAGCAGATAACATTTAAAAACCCAGGAAATGACAGATGATGGTCCATAGAATTTCTCCACTTTAAATAACCATGAGTAGGTTGACTACACATCCAGTTTTGGTCAGGACTGTCCCTTTTTTAAGTCCTGTCCCGGCCGTCCTGACTTTTTTGGTAAAAGTGTGCATTTGTCCCACTTGCTCTTGCCAAAAAAGTTTGTCCCATTTTTTTGCCAAAAAAGTGGGGTGTGCTCCCCAAACGGGGCACAGAGGAATGCGCATATGGGCAAGTGGCAATACTAGCCCTGCAGGACAGGGAGAAACAGGGCTCCTGCAAGCAGCGATGCCAGCCGTCCAGTGGGGAGTCAAGGTTTGGGAGAGCAGCAACACCAGCTGTGGAGGGGGCAGGCAGGGTTTGGGCAATCAGCGACTCCAGCCCCACATGGGGAGTAGTCTGGGCTCAGACGAGAGCTCTGTGCATGGGGGAGGTAGGGCTCAGGCCAGAGACTCAGATCAGCTCCATGCATGTGGAAGAGAGGGGGCAGGGATGGGCCAGCCCCATGTGCCAGGGGAGAAGGAGGTGCTGGGAACAGGCCAGTCCTACTTGCAGAGGGGGAAATGGGGCAGGCCTCAGGCGAGTGGATTGGGCCAGCCCTGTGGCGAATCTTGTTGTCCTTTTGGAAAATCTGGTCACTCTAACCATGAGTCACCATGCCGGAAGAGAGGAGAGGGAAGAAAAAAACAAAGGAGAAAGTCATTTTTAAAAGGAGGCTTCAAACAAAAGTCTTCATCCAAAAGGGAGGGACAGTCTTGAAGGCTGAGGGTTGTTTGTGAATGCTGGTGTGCGGCAGAGTGGAAGCAAGGGTTAGCTGAATATTGCAGCATGGATTATGAGCAGAGTTTTTGTATACATAAAAGTCATAAGCACAGAATGTATACATATCTCATCATGATCACCAAGTTCAGAACATCATAAACTTTCATAAAAGACATTACTTGACATATACACAATAACATTCTATACAACTAGGTGATTCAATTGTGTATTCTTTGCGGTTCAGACTTCCTGTTCTCCCGTTAAGAGTGTCTAGAGTGTGATTGTCCACATGGGCATTGGTTCAAAATTCTCTTGGTATTGATGCATGTTTAGCTGAGTGGAAGTTCTCATTCAGTGTTTGAATGCTTAGTGTTCCCATAGGCTCTGTATGTAGCATGGTAGCAAAGTTGAGCAGAAATTTCTCACTTTACCTAGCTTTCTTGTATGACCCACATCAATATCAGAGTTGGAAGGGACCTCAGGAGGTCATCTAGTCCAACCCCCTGCTCAAACCAGGGCCAATCTCCAGGCAGACTTTTGCCCCAGATCCTTAAATGGCCCCCTCAAGGATTGAACTCACAACTTTGGGTTTAGCAGGCCAGTGCTCAAACCACTGAGCTATCCCTCCCGCCAACCAGATCCTGTGCAAATGTATGTGGCATATGATCTGTGAGGATATATATGGTATGTAGAAGTGAGTATTAAAGCCCTGCTTCATTTCATACAATCTATAAAGATAACATATGGAATGATACAGAGTTCCTTCCAGGGCTCTTTAGAGCAATGGTTTCTCAACCATGGGTACGCGTACCCCTGGGGGTGCATAGAGGTCTTCCAGGGGGTACATCAACTCATCTAAATATTTGGCAAATTTTACAACAGGCTACACCAAAAGCACTAGCAAAGTCAGTGCAAACTAGAATTTCATACTGCCAAAATGAGGAAGTAAGCAGTTTTCAGTAATAGTTAAGGCTACGTTTTAGGCATGGGTATTTTTAGTAAAAGTCATGGACAAGATCATGGGCAGTAAACAAAAATTCATGGACCATGACTTGTCCATGATTTGTTCTGTATACCTGACTAAATCTTGGGTGCTCTGGGGGAGGAGGTGGCCCGGGGGCACCACGGGTGCTCTGGGGGAAGGGCGGCCTGGGGGTGCCATGGGTGCTCTGGGGGAGGGAGTGGCCCATGGGCGTTGCAGGTCTGGGGAGGAGTGGGAGTCAGGGGGTAGCCCGAGACCGCTGCAGCTGCTGGGGTAGAGAGGGTGCGGTGCATGGCCTGGGAACCCTGCTGCTGCTGGGGATGGGATTTGGTGGGGCAGGCAGGCTCCCTACCTGGCTCTGTGCAGCTCCCTGTAAGCGATGACATGTCTCTTGGCTCCTAGGCAGAGGTGTGGCTGGGAGGCTCTGCATGCTACCATCACCCCAAGGCCAGCTTCACAACTCTCATTGCCCAGGAACTGTGGCCAATGGGAATTGCAGGGGCGGCGCCTGTGGCCAGTGGCAGCACTCAGAGCCGCTTGGCCATACCTCCACCTAGGAGCCAAGGGACATGTCGCCATTTCCAGTGTGCCCCCTGAGGTCAATGCTGACCGGAGCCCTCCCCCTCTCCCGCGCCCCAACCCCTGCTCCAGCCCTGAGCCTCCTCCCACACACAAACTCCTGCTGCTGCTGGGGGAGCAGGGCGCGATGGCCCGAGACTGCCCCAGCAGTGGCTGGTGCAACTGGCCCAGGGTTTTCCTGAGCTGCTCAGGCAGCCCCTGGGCCAGCCCCCCTGGCTGCTGTAGAAGTCACGGAGGTCCCAGAAAGTCACGGAATCCGTGACTTCTGTGACCTTTGTGAGAGACTCGCAGCTTTAGTAATAGTGGCTATGACACTTGTGTATTGTTGTCTGATTTTGTAAGCATGTAGTTTTTAAGTGAGGTGAAACTTGGGGTGCGCAAAACAAATCAGACTCCTGAACAGGGTACAGTAGTCTGGAGAAGTTGAGAACTACTGCTTTAGAGTATTTGCAGTATATGGAGGTGAGTGTACAGTTCTTAAGTAATCTGTTATTGTGTGCCTCTATCAAAACTGCACACTAACTTTAATAGTATAGACAGGGCTGAAGATGACATCTCTAGTACTCTGCCCTGTGATGGAATTATGTCAGGATTCACCAGGGCTGGATCCCACCAGTTTGAGGAAAGAGCCCCAACTGAAGATGTGTGTTCAAACTAAGATAAAATAGACCGTCTCAGTTTTGAAAGCTGAATTTCCACATAGCTTCAGGCTCCTAATCTGAAGTATTCTTGTAACTGATGATTACTGAAATAGATGAAGGTTGTAAGGCTTGAATCTTTGGTCTTGGCTACACTGGCACTTTACAGCGCTGCAACTTTCTTGCTCAGGGGTGTGAAAAAACAACCCTCTAAGCGCAGCAAGTTACAGCGCTGCAAAGCACCAGTGTAAACACTGCCCCAGCACTGTAAACTAATCCCCATGGGGAGGTGGAGTACCTGCAGCGCTGGGAGAGCTCTTTCCCAGTGCTGGCGCTGCGACCACACTTGCACTTCAAAGCGCTGCCGTGGGAGCGCTCCCGCGGCAGCGCTATATGGCTGCAAGTGTAGCCACACCCTTAGTTTTGCATTTGAGTTGAAGATGTCATCAGCAGCACTTCAGTGGAATTATAGTCATGTGATTCACAGCTAACTGTTTATACAGTGTTTCTTTGTACAGAAATGTTTGAAAAAATTCACTGGAAGCTAAAACCTAAGAAAGAACTAGCTCAGTGCCTTGCCTTTTCCTTCTTCCTTGAGGCCTATTTTGTTTTATTTTCTGTCGAGTTGTTTAGTGATAGAGTTTCAGAAATTCTGTATAAATAAAAACTTAACCAATTCCTTCTCTTTGCAATTAGAGTTCACAGAAATCTGTTTTAACAGATATGAATCCACTGAATTCCTTACCTCCAAGGGAAAAATATAGGTTTATTTGTATTTAAAAGTAAGTATTATTTGAGAATCCAGAAAGTGCACACAATGACAAACAAAAGGATACTCTGTTGTTCACGGTCTCAAAAATTAGAGCAAATAAATCTGAGAATCAAACGTTCAGTCAGGATGTAATTGCACTAAAGAAAACGACCATCTTGTAAACCAGTAAAAGGAAACCAAAACTGGTATGCAAATACTATTGCTTCCTTATACTGTGTCACTACAATATGTAGTTTAAACTCAGTCAAGTCATTTTTTAAGTACCGGTACTTAAAATTTGACAGAGAACACATTTTCAAAGCAAAATTTAAACCAGAAATAAAGACTAAATTTTCTTTAAACTCAGATTTCTACAATGCCTTCCTTAAGATTAAACCCCTGATCTTGTAAAGATTTAAACATGTACATAATTCCATGCACCTATGTAGTATTAGTGTTGTCTAAACACAAAAGTAGCCTCAATTTAATTAAAATTGTTTTTTTTAAATCCATTTAGTTAAATTGGTACAAAGCCCTCTATGGACACACACAAATGAGTTTACAACTGGTTTATGGTGATTTAGCTCAAATAAGTATATGAATTGGTTTAAAATACATGGATTTGAAAACCAAATGTAGTTAAACTGGTACAACTTCCTTGTGCAGACAAGGCCCAAGAATACTTATTTGCATAAAATTATGCACACAGCTCGAGTGTTTGTCAGGCTGGAATCTGAATGACTTAAAAGGATGTCATCAACTGAAAATTATGCTTCAGTCTGAATATTATACTTATTGTTTTGAGCCATACCTAAGATTACTATAGTTGACAGAGATTAGAGGATAATTTTTTTTCAGTTGTATATGTGGTGCATTTGATGGCACTTTCTACTTCATTAGGTTCACAATTTCTCTTGCTTTGTGCTTTTACACAGCAACTCGGGGGAGATTTTTTTTTTTTTTAAATAAGAACATATGATTGTAAAATTGATAGTGATACTCAAGGGCAGGTATGGTACCTGATACTACTTTTAACTCATTACAAAAAAATGTACTGGATTTCAGGTTGATAATATCCCTTTCATCCATTATTGTAGTAACTTCTATCCCAAGCTTTAATTTGCAGCTACTTTTTAAATAGAAATAGATTAAATCTTGTATTAGTTTCTAATGGTAACTTTGACTCACCAGCAGTGTTATTGAAAATGCACCTGGAAATGACATACTATTAAAAAACCCTCAAGATATATACAAAAAGAATGTAAAAATGAACACAAAGAAGAGGACAGACAGAACGTTCTAACTACCTCAGTTCAACTTTTATTTTTAAAATAATTGAGAGGACAATGCATCAATGGCAGCTGTATCAATTTAGGAGCTTACGGTAGTTTTTATAGGTAAGGTATAAAATGATTGAGTTTTTTCTGTCATGCTTTAACTGGCTCTGTTTTGCCAAGAAGTAACCTGAGTAAAGAATGTTATTTGTTCAACTCCCTTTCTGAGTAAGTGGCTCTTTTTTTTAATACAGGCTGTCTTAGCTCTCAGGGCCTTATTACATATCCACTACTCGTTTAGGGTGAGATTTGTGTGGCCCTTCCTTTTATATCCACAAAAAGTATTTTGCCCTAAAAGTTCAGAGAAGTAATTGTACCTCTCTATCTTTGTGATAAAAATACATACCTTTTCACATTTCCTGGGTCAGATATTTAATCATAATAGTGTATTATTCTGTCAGCATTGTGTCAGCTTATATAATGGCAACAAAATGGTGAAAAATAGTAGTAGTCAGATAGTAATAGTAGTCAGATTAAAAAAAAAAAACTTTAAGAACTGCAGTGTGACTTTAGACATGAGTATGTATCCCCTGTTGAAGTCAGTGAGAATTATACGTGTTAAAGTGACTAAGTAGGACACATTTATTAGCACAGGGGTGGGCAAACTTTTTGGCCCAAGGGCCACATCTGGGTATGGAAATTGTATGGGTGGACTATGAATGCTCATGAAATTGGGGGTTGGGGTTCGGGAGGGAGTGAGGGCTCCAGCTGGAGGTGTGGGCTCTGGGGTGGGGCCAGAAATGAGGAGTTCAGGGTGTGGGAGGGGGCTCCAGGCTGTGGAAGGGGTTTGGGGTGCAGGGGGATGAGGGCTCCAGCTGGGGGAAAGGGCTCTGGGGTGGGGTTGGAGGTGCAGGAGGGTGCTCCAGGCTAGGACCAAGGGGTTCAGAGGACAGGAGGGGAATCAGGGCTGGGGCTGGGGGCTGGGATGGGGAGGTGGTCGGGGTATAGGCTCCAGGCAGTTCTTACCTCAAGCAGCTCCCAGAAGCAGTGGCATGTTCCCCCTCCAGCTCCTATGTGTAGGCGCAGCCAGGTGGCTTGGCACACTTACTGATCCACTGGCACCGCCCCTGCAGCTCCCATTGGCCATGGTTCCTGGCCAACAGGAGCTACGGGGGCAGTGCTTGGGGTGGGGGCAGCGTGCAGAGCCCCTGGCTGCCCATATGGATAAGAACTGGAGGGGGGACATGCTGCTGTTTCTGGGAGCCTAGCAGAGCTACAGTATACCTGGATCAGGGCAATCCTTGGACCTCACTCTCCAGTGGGAGCTTGAGGGCCAGATTAAAACGTCCAAAGGGCCGGATGCGGCCCCTGGGCCATAGTTTGCCCACCCTTGCATTAGCATCTCCTTTGGGTATATTTGTAAATCTTAACACTCATGAGTAAAGTTACTTAAATTGTTAACTAACCTCAGTTTATTTTATTTTGCATGTCCCTTCATATCTTTAATTTGATGATCTCAAAAAGCTTTGCAAACATTAATTCATCAACCCTCACAACACTCTTTAAAGGAGATTGATATTTTTCAGATGAGTTAAGTGACTTTCCCAACATCATACAGTATGTCAGTGGCAGAGCCAGAAATAGAATGTAGGCTCCCAATCTCCTTCTGTAATCACTAGATACACTTCACTGAAAAATCACCTTTGCCTTTCCCCGACTATATTAAGGCAACTGAGAACTGATAAAGGGAGACAGACCTTGACTTCTTGTTTTATTATTTATTTTTATTATTTTATGTTGTTGTTATTACCTCAGTGCCTTTCATTAAAAGATCTTGATTGGCTTTCAGACACTAACTGAATTACTATTTGGCCAACTTAAGTTTTACACCCTTATTCCTACAATAAATGTGATGCATGCATTAATGACAAGATGTAGCGAGGAACCCAGATGTGTCACATCCAAAAAACAGTAGCAAAGAACCCTCAACATCATAAAAGAAAGCTGGTTCTGTACTCATGCAGAGAAAAGAGTATCATCACCTGAACTGCCAATACTTATCCTAAGTTTTTAGTAGAGGTCTCTTATCCCAAGTACTAATCTAGGAAAAATTTCCAAAGGGCTGTTGACTTTCCATGAGACTTAGGTGCCGAGGTGCCTGTCATTTTTGAAAATAGGACTTAGATACTTTTGTAAACTTTACCCCGGTGTTCTGAAATCTGTTGAGATTAGAATACTATACTACCCTTAAAACAGTATTGTAGAATGTGAAGGGATCCTTTTTTTTTAAAACTACTGTTTTTTTCTTTACCTGTTTTTTAAATAGCATTGGGAAGTGTTCAGAAATGTTACTGAAGTTTTTATCTTGGTTCCTGCACTGCTTGGTCTCAAAGGTAATTTGGAAATGACCTTGGCATCTAGACTATCAACTGCAGTAAGTAATCTTTTTTCCCCCCACCTTCTCACATGTCTCGGAATATAAAAAGACAAAATTAATTTTCTGGAATAGAACCTGGCTTAGTTTATTTACCTGTTGCAGGAGGTCCCCATAGCAAGGACAGGAAAAAGTATGTTACTCTTCCAAACTCCATCCACAAAATAATCTCTACCATGTGAGTCACCAAAATGAGAGACTGCTCACAGATTGAGTAGTGTTCCAGATATGATCATGCATGCTCTGTGTTCTACTGGGATCCTTGACTTTGGTTCTCTGTTGATGGAGTTTGAATATGCCAGTAGGTTCTCACAGGCTTCATGGGGGAGGAGGGGAAAATGTGTTGGTATCTCCTAAACACCACCCATTAGTGGTACCAAAATAATACATCACTCAAAGTAAATTATGCTTCTTTCTCTCTTCTTATGTGAAGAATAAAATAGTTAACAGCGTCGACATTTAAAGTATCATTGGGCATCTGAATGATCACTTCACTGAGATTTATGGGACAGTTCACACCTCTAAGAGCAATTTGTTGCAGGCTTTCCATAGACTCACCAAGTCCTCTCTGCATTGGTTACACTCAGTTTGTATTTATGGAAGCTTTCTTCACAGCCATAACAGCTAGAGACTGATATTATAAAAAAATGAAAGCTAAGATTCTGGAGAACTAGATAGGAGCTTCAGAAAGGTACCTGAATGTTGTACCTTTGCATACTGACCCAATCCAAGCTCTGGCTGGCAGAGTATATAGTCATTTAGGAGACTGATTCAGAGAAGTGCTGAGAACCCAAAATTCAATTTGAAGTCAAAGAAGGTGACTTAGGATATGTCTACACAGAAAAAACAAAACAAAACAAAACCTTGTAGCAGCCAGTCTCAGATCCTCAGAATCTCAGGGCTCACATTGCAGGCTAAAAATAGCAGTCCAATCCAAGTCCAAACATCTGCACTGCTATTTTTAGCCCTACAGCAGGAGCCTGAGTCAGTTGATCTGGGCTCCCCGCCATGAGTCTTTTTGGCTGTGTAGACATACCCTTAGGCTCTTAATACTTTCTCTGGTTTACGCATGTAATGTTGGACTTGAGAGGTGGTGGAGGAATCCTTCCATTACCTCTCGATAATTTGAAAATACACATAAAACCCCCAAACAGACTGAAACAGGAGACTTCTTTTAAGCATATTATTTCTAGTCCTCTCTAAAATCTGAGTAGATTTTACCTCCACTTCATCACTTGGCAGTATCCAGGCTAACTGGATCTAAGGCCATGTCTACACTAAAACTTTTGCTGGCATAGCTCTGTCAGTCGGGTGTAGGTGAAGTGTGATTTGTGAATGACATAGCTATGCTGGCAGTAGCCCCTAGGGTTTTGCCAGTGTAGTTTATTCCATCAAATCACTCTCCTCCTCCTCTCCCCAAGTGAAATAAGCTGTATCGGTAAAGGTGCAGTTTTGCTAGTATAAGGTGTTCCCACACTAAGAACTCTTTTTCAGCATAGTGTACCGGTACAGCCATACTGGTAAAGTGTAGACCTGGACTAAATATAGCTAGGGGTCTGCATCAGAACAGAAGATTCTATGGAAAACACCTATATTAATTAAAACTGCTATAGGATGTTAATGTCCACTCAGGCAAACCTTGGTGTTTTTAAGGACTCCTCCTACTAAAGAAACTCCTCATGTTTTACCCATAAGTCATTATACAGCTGGTTTAGCAGATGTGTTTATTAAGAATGCCAGTAAGAATAATTGAGAGCTCTACTTCTCTATAGGATTATTTATCACGTTTATTGAGTGTACTTGGAACACTAACATATTTACTTTATATTGTAGGTTGTGATAAAGTACCTTATAATTAACTTTCAGTGAATTTAGCTGGGTGTTCCCTCTGACCTGCAACATTCCTTCTAAACCAAAAGCAGCAAGAGTGAAATAGAAAAGAAACAGCAGTAAGACCCAGCTTAAACATTTAACTGGGAAAACCAAACAGCAGGGCTTTAATTAATTTATTTATAAAGTGATATTTTATCCCATGTATATAAATTAATGAACTTCAAAAAAAATTTTAAGCAGCATAGTATCTTTGCTAGAAAACATGACCTTCTGGCCAGTTTGCTCAAAAGCCTTTTAAAATGTCCTCAGAAAGTGTTCACTGATTGCATGAGTCTCCACATTTTGTGTTAGTTTTGCTCTCACCAAAAAAATAAATATTAAAGAAATACGAAATACATTGTGGAAGATCTTGTATGAAGGGATTTGTTGTTGTTGTTTTTTAAAAAACAAGTTTCATTTGAAATATATTAGATATTCTCAAGTCCCAGCCTCAGAACTGGATTGTGAAATTATTTACAGCAATGTAGTTGCATTGGTGTAAATCCAGAACTGGAAGGCCAAATTCTGCTCTCAGTTATAGAACCTGATTTTGTAAACACTCGCACATGTATTTGCATTCTTTTAGGTAGTTGTGTCGAAGGGAAGTTGCATGCATAAATGTTTACATTATGAGGCCCATGGAGTGTAAGCTCTTAGAGGTATTTTAGACTGACTTTGTCCTTAAACATTAAACGCCGACACGATTTTTTTTTCTGCCAACTGATCTGATAGGTGGTGTATTTGGGTGTGTTCGTGGAAATTAAGTAGCATTCACAATGCAATTGGCTAAAAAGTGTGTGAGAAACACTTAATTGGCAAGACTTTTTTGTTCATCAAACCCCATCAGTTTAGGGTAGTTTTGTAGATCCTATTTTAACTGAACAGCAGCTGCATCACTATATAAATATGGCTAATTTTTAATTTTTTTAAAATAGCTGAATTTAAGCATTAATCCTCCTGAAAAACTTTTCAAGTAAAATATTGTTCATGTCTTATAAATATCTTATTAGCAGCTGTGTTCAGTGAAATTATGCAGGCATGTTATTGATTTGTATTAATCTAAAGAATAGGTACTACTGCAACCTTTTTCTACTATGACAGCTGAATGATCATATACATCTTATGATAGAGGGGATATGATAGAGGCCTATAAAATCATGACTGGTGTGGAGAAAGTAAATAAGAGTTATTTACTCCTTCTTATAACACACGAACTAGGGGTCCCAAATGAAATTAATAGGCATCAGGCTTAAAACAGACAAAAGGAAGTATTTCACACAACGCACAGTCAGCCTGTGGAACTCCTTGCCAGAGCATGTTGTGAAGGCCAAGAATATAACAGGGTTCAAAAAAGAGCTAGATAAGTTCATGGAGGATAGGACCATCAATGTCTACTAGCCAGAATGGGCAGGAATGGTGTCCCTAGCCTCTGTTTGCCAGAAGCTGGGAATGGGTGACAGGGAATGGATCACTTGATGATTACCTGTTTTATTCATTCCCTCTGGGGCACCTGGCACTGCCCACTGTCAGAAGACAGGATATTGGGCTAGATAGACCTTTGGTCTGACCCAGTATGGCTGTTCTTATGTTCTTACCTTTACTTTACTACTAAACCTTAAAGTTAATAAATAGTACCATAAATTTAAATCTAAATGTGTAAAATTCACTTTTCTCATTTTGAAAGGTAAATGTTGGGAAAATGGATTCTCCCATTGAGAAGTGGAACCTCATAATTGGCAATTTGGCCTTAAAACAGGTAAGTACAACTTACTCATTTTGGCATGCTCTCACAAGAACAGTTACTTAAAGTGCCCAGTACAATTTTTGATGCTAACAATAGAAAAATAGTCAAAGGATACAACACTGCAACACTCAGTCAGTTCAGAGTTAACTTACTTCACTTTAATTTCTAATTTCTTATGGTAGTATATAGTTAGTTTCTAAAGTAGTACAGACTTGCAGCAGAAATAGAGCAGTTTTATCAGTAAAAGATATAATACAGATAACATCCATGTACATATTCGCATCCTGCCTTTTCAAATATATCTCATCTCTTTTTTTGAAAGAGACTATTTCTAGGGATAATTTAAAAATAGTTCCATCACCAGGGAAGTTCATTTAATCTTGACTTCTCAAATGCTTTCTATACTGTACTTTCACAGGTTATAATATTTAAATAACTGTGAAATGGCTGTTAGACAATAAATAGTATTAAAGTGACTATAACATTTGAGAAGATGACTGCCTTTAAATCCAAAATAGCTGCTCCTTAACTAGATTTTGAATAACTGCTTCATAGTTATACTTTATAGTTAAATACATACAGTGCTAAGAAGGTGTATAAAATACCCAAGTTTTGACTCATTTATTTAAGTATTAGATGTAGTCTCTCATTTGCCTTCGGACATAGCTTTGTTTAAGTCTTTTTAGGCTTCTGAGAAGCCCCCAATTTTTTTTTGTTATTACTAGGGCTATCGATTAATCGCAGTTAACTTATGCAATTAACTCCAAAAAATTAATCATGACTAAAAACATTAATCGCAGTTTTAATTGCACTGTTAAACAATAGAATACTAACTGAAATGTATTAAATATTTTTGGATGTTTTTCTACATTTTTAAATATATTGATTTCAATTACAACACAGTGTACAGAGTTAACAGTGCTCACTTTATATTACTATTTATTACAGATATTTGTACTATAAAAATGGCAAACAAAAGAAATAGTATTTTTCATTTCGCCTCGTACATGTACTGTAGTGCAATCTCTTTATCGTATAAGTGCAACCTACAAATGTAGACTTTTTTGTTACATAACTGCACAATGTAAAACTTTAGCACCTACAAGTCCACTCAGTCCTACTTCTTGTTCAGCCAATTGTTCAGACAAACAAGTCTGTTTACATTTATGGGAGGTAATGCTTCCTATTTCTTATTTACAATGTACCTGAAAGTGAGAAGAGGCATTCGCATGGCACTTTTGTATCTGCCATTGCAAAGTATTTTCATGCCAGTTATGCTAAACATTCGTATGCCCCTTCATGCTTTGGCCACCGTTCCAGAGGACATGCTTCCTTCTGATGATGCTCATTAAAAAAAGAATGCATTAATTAAATTTGTGACTGAACTCTCTGAGGGAGAATTATATGTCTCCTAACTCGCATTCTGCCGTATATTTCATGTTATAGCAGTCTTGGATGATGACCAGCCCATGTTGTTCATTTTAAGAACATTTTCACTGCAGATTTCACAAAACACAAAGAAGTTACCAATGTGAGATTTCTGAAGATAGCTACCTCACTCAGCCCATGGTTTAAGAATCTGAAGCGCCTTCCAAAATCTGAGAGGGACTAAATGTAGAGCATGCTTTCAAAATTCTTAAAAGAGCAACACTCCGATGTGGAAACTACAGCACCAGAACCACCGAAAAAGAAAATCAACCTTCTGCTGGTGGAATCTGACACAGATGATGAAAATGAATTTGCTTCGATCTGCACTGCTTTGGATGGTTATCGACCAGAACCCGTTATCAGCATGGATGTGTGTCCTTTGGAATGGTGGTTGAGGTATAAAGGAACATATGAATGTTCCATATGAATGCCTGTTCTCACTTTCAGTTGATACTGTGAACAAGAAGTGGGAAGCATTATCTCCTGAAAATGTAAACAAACTTGTTTGTCTGAGTGACTGGCTGAACAAGAAGTAGGACTGAGTGGACTTGTAGGCTCTAAAATTTTACATTGTTTTATTTTTGAATGCAGTTTTTTTGTACATAATTCTATATTTGTAAGTTCAACTTTCATGATAAAGAGATTGCACTACAGTAATTTCATTACGTGAATTGAAAAATACTATTTTCTTTTTTACAGTGCAAATATTTGTAATAAAAATAATATAAAGTGAGTACTGTACACTTTTTGTATTCTGTATCGTAATTGAAATCAATATACACTTCTACCTCGTTATAACGCCACCCAATGTAACACAAATTCAGATATAACACAGTAAAGCAGCGCTCCGGGCGGGCGGGGCTGCGCACTCCGGCAGATCAAATCAGGTTTCACCTATAACTTGGTAAGATCTTTTGGCTCCCAAGGACAGCGTTGTATCGAGATAGAGGTGTATTTGAAAATGTAAAAAAAACATCCAAAATATTTAAATACATGTTATTCTTTTAATTGCTTGACAGGCCTAGTTATTACTTTCATCATATTTGATGCGTTGAATCATTGTTAAAGCCTTTCTTATTGAAGAAGAGCGAACAGTTCTTCCTTCAGACTCCATAAATTCTGCTTCTTAATCATCCAGGGAGATCACAATTGAGCTATACAAATTCTCCCTTTCCATAGTGGCTGAGTGTACTTCCTCTGATGCCTCTCAAACGTGAGACATGAGAGACAGGGAATGGTATTAATTGGTTTATGTCTAACAATTATTTTAAGTTGGTGATGTTTTCTGATATTAAGGAACTCTTGTTTTACTCTCCTAGGTCCAGGCAACAGTAGTTGGTTTTCTAGCAGCAGTGGCAGCAGTCACACTGGGCTGGATTCCAGAAGGCAAATATCGCCTTGATCATTCAATCCTATTGTGTTCTAGCAGTGTAGCAACTGCCTTCATAGCATCTCTTCTACAGGGTAAAAATATATTTGTAATGTTCTACAGTGACTGTTTTACAGTAAATATGAAATGTGCATCTGTGTCACAATGTTACTTAAGATATAAATCCCAGTAGAGTACAATCTGTCTGAAGCAGACAAATGGCAGTTGAATGCCCTTTGCACCTTTCATGCTAAAAATTAAAATCACAGTAATGAAATTGGATCACAAAAAGAACCTAGGCATAGATTTTCCTGAATATCTCTTTTTCGAAGGTGTTTTAATTCGTGGGGAAACAGCTGTGTTGAAATTTGCTTCCTCTGTTTGTTATTGCTAAACTGGTTTTAAATTATGACCACAATTCTGGCCCACTGCTTTATTATACTTGCCCATAGATTGTCATATTATTTGAAGGAGTTTTAAATAAAACCTTACATCATATTCAATCACCCACCTAGCACTTATGCCTTTTATAGAATCTCTTAGTGAAACCATGTTTAAGTTTGAAAAAGTATGGTGCTAATTGTGTCCACAGCAAAAGAAACATTTTAAAAACCAAATCCTAGTGGGCTTGAAGACAGATAGTGTGATGTGATATGTTATCCAATCACGTGGCACTCCAGTCGTGATTCTCTGTGAACCAAAAGATGTTGGTTTTAGATTCTAAGCTTTTAACAACGCACACTGAGGTGGGTTTCCAGTAAAATGTCAGGACTGGAGCAGCTTTCTTAGACTTATATGCCACCTACAACACTGTATGGAGAAACAACCTTTTCCTGAAAGCCAATACAATTATCCCATGCATTGTGCCAATAATGTTCGTCAGAGAAGTTCTGATCAATCATAGATTTCATGTTTTCTTGGGTGACCCGTTCAGCAGACCACACACTCTCTGTTGTAGCCCACTACAGTGATCAGCCTTAGCGCTGATCCTGTTTAATATGTACCTTCCCCAAACATCATCACAGAAATTTGTCTGTGCTGATGACATTGCTCTAACTACATAGGCACAAGATTTATCTGTCAAAGAACAAATCCTAAATAAGGACCTGAATACCAGGAAAAAATATTCATGGCTAAAACCAGACCCCATCAAGACTGTTGTGGCAGCACTTCATCTAAATAATCAAAAGGCCAAGGTGGAACTGCATGTGGACTTCTGTGGCCAGCAGATAAACGATACCATCCTGAAATATCTTGGTGTGACATTTGACCGAAGCCTCACATGCATCTAGCACCTGAAAATATTCATGACAAAATAAAGATGTGTGTAAATCGCATTAAGAAATAGGCAGGAATGACCTGGGAAGCTGTTGCAAAAACCCTATGGATCTCTTCACTGGCCCCTGTTTATTCTACCACAGAATACTGCTCAACCATGTGGATAAATAGCTTTCATGCTTCACTTGTTGACTTTCAGCACTGCACTCACAATATTATGGCACAGTAAAATCAACACCACAACTGTGGCTACGAGTACTGGGGTACGTCCACCCCCCATGTTTTTTTGCAATGTGAGAATCCTTCAAAAATTGTATCATATTCAAGGGAGCAAGGATCTTCCAGTATATGAAGTCTTAAATAACATACCAAGATTTTGACTCAAATCCAGAAAATCCTTATTTGGCTCACAATGCAAGAGCTTAAAGATTCAGACTGAAGTTCAATTGCTAGCAAGATGGAAGGATGCCAAAATCCCAATCAAATGTCTCATCAAGGACCCAACCAGAGAGAACCCAGTGGCTTTTCATTCCCACAGAAAATATGGTCCACTTTGAACCATAGCTGCATATCACAAAGGAGATGGGCCTACCTCCTTCATAAATGGGAACTGAGACACAATCCTACTTATGACTGTGGAACAGGGTGGATAAAAATCAATGATTTAAAAAAAAATAAAAAAATTGGATTTCTTTTATTTAAATTGTATTTTTTTTATTTAAATCAGATTTTTTTGATAAAATGCTTTTTGAGGAAAAAACCTATCTAAAGATAGCTCAAAGATATCTCATCATGGAATAGGGATTATAAATTCTATTTCTGTAGTAGGAGACAATATATTCATGTAATGTTTAAGAAAAGTTTTATAAATGAATTCGTGGATTAGGGACCCAATTTTATGGGGTTCCAAGGGCTTCTGTATAGATTATTTAGGTTAATCTTTCCATCTACCCAATGGGACTCAGTGCTCAGTCTAGAAGATACCATCAGAGATGCTTAGTTTTGCAGTTCTCAAACTGTGGATTTGTGTCTCCAGAGATAACATGCTTGTTAACAGCAAAAATGTTTTTAAATAAATAATATACAGAGATGAGAAATAACAAACCTGAACCCTATTGTCCCTCTACACAGAGTCAATCCCTTACTTCTCTCTAAAAGTGCAAAGTTTCCAAAAGTTCAATGAATAGAAGATTGTTGGGGCAGAATAGATCTGGACAAGGAGAAGAAGTCTGGAGATAAATGTGAGAAGGGAGGAACAGGCAGTAGAAACAAAAATGAAATTGTTTGAGCAGCATATTCCAGAAGTCTTGAGGTCTTTCTGAGTGTAGCCTTCATTGATTTGAGATCTACCATACCATTCTGTCACTAGAAGGGAAAACCTATAATGGCAGCAGGCCGTAAAATAGACCCAGTTTGGGAATATTTTAATGAAGTTCTTCTACCTGTGGGTAAGACAGGCATGCATGCAAAATGCAAACAGTGCAACAAAGAAATACAAGGCCTGATTGCCCAAATGAAACAACATCATGAGAAGTATTCCTTGTCAGGAGGAAGCTGCATTGAAGATGATGAAAGGAACATGTCTGAACATGCAGGATCTTCAGGTTGGTAAACTTTTTTATTTCATACTTCTCTCTTAAGGACTGCCTGTCTTCCTCCTGGACTATTCTTGAATTCGCATGTTTGAGCAAAAAATATAGTTGTTACTTGATGGTACTATCATTTTAGATGCAGTTGTGATAAAAAATAAATAGCTGAAATAGGCAGATCTTCCTGTTACAATTTCACCTTTTAAGTAGTACTGAGTGTCAGTGAATGCAATGAGTAATACTAAATGAGCAGTGTGGTAATAATAATTAAATAACTGCATTGACTTATTTTGTTTAGGAGAATCCATCCTCAACATACGGGATTCTGAAGACTATCCACGTTCAAGATCACCATCATTTTCTATAGTTTCAGAGTTATCTGCCACAGCATATCACCTGCAGCAAAAATAAAAGAAAATCTCCATCATCCAGAAACAACCATAGATAAATTTGTGATAAGAATTAGCAGATTACAAAAAGAGGTGATTGATGAAAAAATTGCCCGGTTTGTTTGTGCAACACTCTCCTTTCCGTATGATTGAGAACCCACACTTCATTAACATGGTTCAGTCATTAAGACCAGGATACAGTTCACGCAGCAGAGCAGATGTCACGGGCAAATTGCTGGATAAAGTGTATGAAAGAGAAATTGAGCAGTGTGCAAAAGGTCTTTAGGGTAAAATTATTAATCTGAGTCTTGATGGGTGGAGCAATGTCCACAATGATTCTGTTGTATGTGCTTGTGTGACAAGAGAAGAAGGGCATGTCTTCCTTACAGAAACAATTGATACATCAGGAAATGGACACACAACAGAATACTTACAAGAAGTAGCAGTAAACAGTAAGCAGTATAACAAACTGTGGAAAAAAAATTCAAATGTCTAGTAGGCAGCTTGGTCACAGACAATGTAGCAAACGTATACAGGGAGAAGAAATTATTTAGAAGAGAGTGAAGAGAGTCCCAAGCTAATAACATACGCTTGCAGTGCTCATTTGATGCACTTCCTAGCCAAAGACTTCAGTGTTCCAGAAATAAAGACTAATGTTGTTGAAATTGCAAAATACTTTGGTAACAACCACTTTGCAGCAGCTGCTCTGAAAAAAGTGGGAGGAACCAAGCTAACTCTCCCACAAAATGTGCGATGGAACTCAATAGTGGACTGTTTTGAGCACTATATCAAGAACTGGCCTAATCTGATGATAGTTTGTGAACAAAATCATGAAAAAATAGATTGCACTGTCACAGCGAAAGTTCTCAACATTGGGCTTAAGAGAAATGTTGAACACACGCTGAGTACCCTAAAGCCTATTTCTGTAGCCTTGAACAAAATGCAGGGAAATAGCTGTTTTATTGCTGATGCTGTTGAAATTTGGAAGGAACTGAGTGAGATCTTAAAATGAGAAATATGCAGTGACAGAATTAAACTACAAGCATTAAAAAACGAATGAGACAGGCACTATCTTCAGCTCACTTTCTTGCAGTTATTCTCAATACTTGATACTAGGAGTCAAACCTTAACTGTTGAAGAAGAGGAGTTGGCTATGACATGGACATCCAGCAATCATCCCTCCATAATGTCAACTATAATAAACTTCAGAGCTAAGTTCAATAAATATATGAGTGCTGATGATGTTTTAAAGACAGTCACACCAGTGAACTGGTGGAAGTCACTTAAGCACTTGGATTCAGAGACTGTTGAAGTGATAATCTCACTTTTAACAGCAGTAGCTTCTTCTGCCGGTGTAGAAAGACTATTTTCTTTCTTTTGGACTAATTCATTCCAAACTGAGAAATTGTTTGGGACCTGAAAAAGCAGGAAAGCGTGTTTTTCTTTTCCAGATTATGAACAAACAGGAAAATGAAGGTGAAGATGATTGAGTTAGCTGCAGAAGCCAATATTTTAAGATTCTCAGGTTGACCTGGCTGACATAGTCAATTTTAATTTTTTTTTTAATATTTCATTTAACTATTTTAGTTAAAAACAATTTTAACAAAAACAAACCTGATTTTAAAAAACTTGACTGTTTAAATTCAAAAATTCATATGCTTGTTTTGTTAAAATACTGTGTTTGCTGTTAAAGAAAAAAATCCAGAATACATAATGTTGTTTTAGTTAAATAAAACAATTTAAATGTCTGTCTGGTGATTGTTCTCCTCCTAATACAGCATGGCAAGAAAATCCTCCAAATATTAATGATTAACCTGTTGAACTGGAGATAGTTCACCTCCCAATGACTTCATAAATATCTGCTTCAGTTACCTTTGGTAAATGGAATAACCAAACCATCATTCATTTTCTGATATAGCTGCAAAACTAATCTCAAAAGTTTTCAGAATAAATCACTTAAAAATGTATAGTGTGTACCTTCTAAAAATGAAATCTACATCTATCTCTGAGTTGTGAAGAATATGTGTTAAGGTTATAACAACCAACAAGAATGCACTTTTATGTATGATTAAATTGAGTCTTCCTGACTAGTGATTTAAATCATGATTTAAATCAATTTAATTTAAATCAAATCCACCCTGCTGTGGAAATAAACTTCAAACTATGGAACATCTTGTTGAGCAACGTCCCATAAGATCATATTTTGGAGGTATCTCTGCCATCCACTCAGCTTCACCTGAAGCAATCATTTGGATTGCCAACCTAGACTTAGACATTTAACACTGCTGGTTTTAAGCTATGTGAAATAAGACTTTGCCAATGTGGCCATATAGGGGAGTAAGAGGGTGTTGGAGAGGGCCTTATGCCCTGTGAGGCTGTGCAGGGCTGACTCATTGTCCTTGTCTACACTAGGGGAGAAAAGCATACTCTTAACTTGAGGCAAATTCCTAGTGAAGACAAGGCAGTTTGTAACTTTCATGTACTAGGCTTCATAGTCTTTAACTTGACTTATTTACTCATGTGAAAATGTGCAAACTGTCTTGTTTTCACTAGGATTTTGCCTCAAGTTAAGAACACACTTCTTTTTCTAGTGAATACACAGCCATGGAGACCAGTCATGGAAAGCAGGGTGGGATCAGGAGTAGGGATGCGGAACACACTTATGGCTGTGCATGCCCCTACCTGTGTACTGGCTGACATGAGTGGGAAGTTTGCTATGTCAGATAGTGGGCTGACATAGCATATTCCCCCCTAATTTTCCAGCTCCTTCAGGAGCTCAGGGAGTACTGTGACTGTCACAATTTCTCGTGACACAGTTAGGCACTGTCTCTTAAACAGGGCTGAGAGTAAACTCCTAATCTACAATAAATAGTATATACAAATAAGGTGAAGGCAGAGAAGAAAATAATTTAACAAATATGTAAATAATGTTAAAAATAATAGAATAAACACATTTGAATTCTCTTCAGAGCTTTTCTTCTCTCTTATGTCTACTGGAGGATAAGAGGGAAAATTCTCTTCAGTACCAAATAATATTCCTAATGTAACTCTGTGAATAATAATCTTGACAGCCATTGAATACTATAGGAAATTACTCTTAAAAATAATTTCAGTGTTGCTATTTTTAGAAAGCATACTAACTATTGATCTCAGTGTAAAATGTTGTTTTGATTGACTGTGCATCTAATAGTGAATTTTTTTAAAAAAATTACACAGTTTAGTGACTTGTGGCCAAGTTTCTGGTAGGACATTCTGAAAAAATGTGTGCTTCTGATAATAGCTAATGCATATTTATTGAGTGATGAAATCTGACTGTTCATTCAGCTAGACCAGGGGTCGGCAACCTTCAGTACACGGCCCCTGCAGCTCCCAATGGCCGCATTTTGCCGTTCCCAGGCAATGGGAGCTGTGGGAAACGCCGCAGGCTGCAAGGATGTGCTGGCAACCACTTCCCGCAGCTCCCTTTGGCCGGGAACAGCGAACCACAGCCACTGGGAGCTGCAGGGAGCTGTGCCTGTGGATGATCAATGTGAACAAAATGTTGTGCGATCCATCAGCAGATTACCCTGATTGGCCGCATGTCGAAGGTTGCTGACCCCTGCGCTATACCTAATTAAATAACCCTGTTTGAAAAAAAGAAGAAATAAAATAAATTTTGTTGAGTCAAGCGGGAGGAAGCATGATCTTAGGACAAAGGCACAAGCTTGTATTTGTCAGGACCTCTGGTTTTGATTTCCAATTTTCTATAGATTTTCTGTGGGATTACAATGTAAATAAAGATTGACATGTTTTCTTCTTACCTTCGATCTAGGGATAATAATGGTTGGAGTTATTGTTGGATCAAAGAAGACTGGCATAAATCCTGACAATGTTGCCACACCTATTGCAGCGAGTTTTGGAGACCTTATCACTCTTGCTATACTGGCTTGGATAAGTCAGGGTCTTTCTAATTGCCTTGGTAAGTGTGTTCCTAACTACATGTGCCATTGAGAGGCTCTTCTTTTGTTGTTGTTAAACATTTAAATAGATACAAATTCTGTTTGACACCAAATGATAGATCTTTGTTTGAAACATTAAGCCACAGCTCTTTATTCTTTTTAAGATAAACAAGCTCTCAAGCACTAGCTGCAATCAGTTGAAATCCCTATTTTCCCCCTTCCCAGTATGTGTTACTATACTAACCAGTCTAAAAGTGTCCCAGTCAGTCAGCAGATGTACTTGTCACTGGAATTCCTGAACTAGCTCCTCTTCCTGTGAGAGAAAATCTGGCTTTGTCAGAGTTTCTGAATGTCCACCTTCAAATCAAATCTTAGCCCTTTTCAGACCATTGTTTGACTTGTCACACTTGCTCTGGTAGTTGTTTCTTTGTTAACTAGCTGTTTTTGTGTATGTCTACACTGGCAGAGTTACAGCGCTGGCAGTTACAGCGCTGCTCAGAGAGTGCTGAAGGGAAACTGCTGTTATGTGTTCACACTGTCAGCTGCCTGCACAATAGCATGTTCGCATTTGCAGCGGTATTCGGAGCAGTGCACTCTGGGCAGCTATCCCACAGAGCATTTCTTCCGCTTCTGCCGCTAAGAGTTCTGGGAAGATGGAGGGGGTCACGGGGCATCCTGGATCCTGTCCCAATGCTCCGCGATGCATTGCTTTACATCTCAGCAATCCCTGTGCTTCCATCCTTATTTGGCACCATCTTTCAGTGGTTTGTGTACGGCTCGCTCTGCCTTTTTTGGTCTGCAGGAATGGATCCTGAACCGTTGACCAATATGCTGCTTGCTCTGACTAACACATCACGAGTGGCAATGGAGTTATTCCTTAAACTACAAAGGCAAAAGAAGTGTGACTTTGATCTTGCCAAGCGTAGCAGTTATGACACGAGATTGCCTGTGGCATTCACGGAGGTGCTGACCACAGTGGAATGCCGCTTTTGGGCTCAGGAAGCAAGCACTGAGTATTGGGATCACATTGTGATGCACATCTGGGATGACAAGCTGTGGCTGCAGAACTTTTGGATGAGGTATTCATGGAACTATGTGATGAGTTCACCCCAGCTCTGCGGCACAAGGACACAAGAATGAGAGCTGCTCTGCTGTTGAAAAAGCGCATGGCGATAGCACTGTGGAAGCTGGCTACTCCAGACTGCTACAGATCGGTCGCTAACCAATTCAGAGTAGGAAAGTCAACTGTTGGACTCATGTTGACAGAAGCGTGCAGGACCGTTAATCACATCCTGCTCCAAAAGACCGTGACTCTAGGCAACATGTGTGACATTGTGGATGGCTTTGCACAAATGGGCTTCCCTAACTGTGAAGGGGCAATAGATGGGACCAGATCACCTAGCCACCGAGTACATTAATCGGAAGAGGCATTTCTCTATGGTTCTCCAGGCACTTGTGGATCAGCATGGGAGTTTCACAGACATTAACACAGGCTGGTCCAGAAAGGTGCATGATGCACACATCTTTCGGAACTCTGGCCTGTTCAGGAAGCTGCAAGCAGAGACTTTCTTCCCAGACCAGAAGATCACCATAGGAGAAGTCAAAATGCCCATGGTGATCTTGGGAGACCCTGCTTACCCCTTAATGCCATGGATTATGAAGCCATACACGGGGCACCTTGACAGCAGCAAGGAGCGGTTCAAAAACAGACTGAGCAAATGCAGAATGACTGTTGAGTGTGCTTTTGCCTGTTGCCTGCAGTCACTGCATATATGGGAAACTGGACCTGGACAATGACAATATTCCTATGCTTATAGCTGCGTGCTGTACGCTCCATCATATTTGTGAAGGGAAGGGTGAAAGCTTCACTCTGGGCTGGACCGCTGAATTCTGGGTCGTGCTTTGTTTGCTGGTGCCTAGAGCCGGCGCTGTCTGGAGAAGGCTAGCCAGTCACACCTGTTGGATCTTGGCGAAGGGCAAACAGGAGAGGAGGCTCTTGGTAAGTGGATTTGATTTTGGAAATCGCTGAAGCAAGTTGTTGGGGGCAGGAGGGTTGCAGAAAGCAGGCTTGTGTCTGTATGATGCATGTACCACCACATGCCTAGTCTAAGTGCTGGAACAGGCTGTTGATTGACTCCCTCACTTTACGGGAATCTGTCTGAGAGTTCTCCAGGAAACTCTCATGGAGATACTGGGCAATCCACTACTGCAGGTTCTTTGGCAGAGCTGCTTTGTTTCTTGCCCCATTAAGGGTAACGTTCCCGCACCACTCTGCTGTCACAGTGGGGGGACCACCATTGCTGCACACAGGTGAGCCGTATAAGGGCCAGGGTGGAAGCCACAGTCTTGGAGAAGACCCTCCTTTGTTCCTCTGCTCACCCTCAGCAGTGAGCTATCTTTCATAATGAACACAGCCTGTGGAAAATGTGGGCACAGGGATGATTGTCAGGCCTCTATTACAGTGCTGGCTCTCCCCAAAAACCACGTGCCCAGTGTACAGCAGGGTCAGGGAACATCGATTTCCCCCTATCCCTACAGCTACTCACCATTTTGGGGGTTTTGTGGCTCAGCCAGTTAGTGACAAGTATGTGGATAGTGGCTGTGTTTTAAATCACTGGATCAGTGTTCTGTGTGTTGTAAACAACACTGCTTCTGTAAAATGTTGCGTTTTGGCTTCACAGAGTTGACCTTGGGAGCCCAGACTCCCTCTTCTCTATCACCAGTTGAACGCTGTGCAGAATTAGAAAGTGTCCTCAAAGATCTAAGGAGGACTTTCTGCGTGAGGTTATGAGGCACTCCGCGGCGGAAAAATTGAATAGGAATTGAAGGAGTGGTGGGACAGTGAGAAGAGGGACTGAAAGGAGAATGCGGTGCATCAGAATGAAGCCACGGAGCGGCTCTTAAAGGTTTTGGAGCACCAAGCGGACACACTCCAGACAATACTAGTATTGCAGACTGAGTGGCTCTGTGCCCACCCCGCCCTTGCAGCAGCTGTTGCAAAACTCTTTTCCATGCGCCCCCCCAGACACCACCAACACACTCTTATCAACCTCCTGGCTCCAGTCCATACCCACGGCATTCCACTCCTGCCCCATGACAGTCCAGCCATGCGGACTCCCAGTACCCGCTGCACTCAACACCCATCCCTTGCAGTTTATCCCTTCTGAAGTACGGTACCTGCTGCAATGTACTCCAAAGGAGAAGGCTGGATATGATCCCTGGACATACACAAATCCTTAACCATCCTGGGACCCCCTTCCTCCTGGGACCTTCTCTTCCCTCAGTGCTGATGTGATTTTTTTTGTTTGTCTCTCTCCTCCGGTTGTTGTTTTTTAATAAAAGAGTTGTTTTGATTTGAAAGCAATCTTTATTCCATTAACTGAACACAAACAGAGCCCTGCAAAGCAACAGGCAATTTTCTTAAACTTTCATAGTGCATCATCTGCACCAAACCCAGTCACCTCCTAGCATTACAAGCACTCCTGAGCATAGGAACAAATGTTAGTGGCTTTCAACTTCAAATTGCTGTCTCCAGGCATCCCTGAGCCTTATGGCCCCACACTGCACCCCTCTAATAGCCCTGTTCTCTGACTATTCAAATTCAGCCTCCAGGCAGCAGAATTCCTGGAGTGGCAGAATTCCAGGGGCAGCATTCTAGGTTTTTGGGTTTTTTTTGGCTTCGGGTGTTGCACTCTCTGAGAGTTTGTTTGTTTGTTTTATTTTGTTTTGTTTTGTTTTGCTTGGGGCAGCAAAAAACGTAACCTGGCCTTCCCTCTGGGGTAGAAAAGAGCTCCTGGCTGCGTGCATCTCTGACTTCCAACTTGTCCTCTGCTTCTGGGTCCCCCTCTCCCGCCACATCCTTGTCCAAGATTTCCTCCTCCTGGCTCAGTCCACTCTCAAGTGGCACGCAAGCCACCCAAGTATCCACAGTGGCCTTTGCACTGAAGTGGGGTTGCCACTGAGTATCGCATCCAGCTCTTTGTAGAACCAGCAGCTTGTGTGCGGAGCACTGGAGCAGCGGTTTGCCTCCCCTGCCTTGTGGTAGGCATTCTGCGGCTCTTTCACTTTAACCCTGCACTGCTGTGTGTCCTGGTCATGGCCCCTTTCTGTCATTCATCGTGAAATTTGTCCATAGTATTCCTGTGGCTGGAGCACAGCTGGGACTGGACATTCTCCTCTCCCCAAATGTCGATGAAGTTCAGCAGCTCGGCATTGCTCCAAGCGGGGGATCACCTGGTGTGTGGAACAGGCCTGGCCACCTGGAATGATGCGCTGAGACCATTGCACGCATCACTGAGCAAACAGGAAGGGGACTTTCAAAATTCCAAAGGAATTTACGGGGTGGGGATGACTGTTGGTCACCTGAGCGCAGGGTAGTAGAGTTCAAACTGATGACCAGAGAGGCAAAAACAGGCATTGTGAGACACCTTCCAGAGGCCAATCGCAGCGCTGCAATCAACCAGGATGTCTACACTGGCACCGCGGTACTGTAGCCCCGGCGCAGAAAGCTGTATGCCTCTTGTGAGGTTTTTTTTTTTTTTTTTTTTTTTTTTTCTTTTACAGCACTGCAGCTGTGCAGTTTCTGCGCACAAAGTGGCTTAGGAGTGTATCCACCTTGGGAGTTACAATGCAGAAAGCTGGTTTACTGCACAGAAACTTGCCAGTCTAGACAAGGTCTTTGTGTAGAGAGGTCTGCTTCTGTTTTTTTGAATGGTTTGTGGTTTTAGTCATTCTTAAAGTGCCTAGAGTCAAGGCTATATATGAATGCAGGGAAATCAAAATATCTAGATAAAATAAAGCTAAAAATAACATAAACTGAAAAAATTAATCCATTGAAATAACAACAGACTCTTGCTATTCCCCAAATTGCAACAAAATATTGGACTTTTAAATTATAAACATGAGCCAGCTTGTGGGCATCATCAAACTGGCCTTAACTTTTTACTGCTTTTTCCTTTGGGAACCACCACTGCTCAACAGTAAATAATGTGATTGTTGCTAGCTGCTCCATAGAATGGTGCTACTCTTCCCTTGTTGTCTGTGTTTTGTCTGTCTTCCAAGGATCGAAAATTCTTTTCTGAACCTAAACTTGTCGATTTTATGATAGCCCTGTGCATGGCAGCAAGGACTGCTCAGCCATAACACTGACTTTCTAATTCAATCTTAAAAGATGAAAAGTGGAAAACTACCATGAGATTAGACTCGCCACATAAATTAGGCCTACAATGAGTCCTACTGACTACCAACCTCAAATGGCAGTGTTTTAACACTGTCAGGTTGTTGGCCAGAGTTGCATTTTGTCTGGCTTCCTGGTGGCCTTTTTTTCCCCTCAGTCATCTAGGAGTTGAGATTGGTAGGCTATGAACATGTGAATTGCACATCCATCTCTCCCAACTCAGTTTGGTTGTGGACTGGTCATTTTTTTGCCTATTTTTCTACTTTTATGGCAGGACTAGAGTTTTTATGTTTGTGGAGCTCTTGAAACTATTACTGTGGTTTCTAGGATAGGGGTCAGCAGCCTTTGGCACACTGCCCATCAGGGTAATCTGCTGGAGCACCGGAAGACATTTTGTTTATGTTGACCATCTGCAGGCATGGCCCCCCACAGCTCCCAGTGGCCATGGTTCGCTGTTCCCAGCCAATGGGAACTACAGGAAGCAGCAGCCAGCAGGTCCCTGTGGCCTGTGCGGCTTCCCACAGCTCCCATTGGCCAGGAACGATGAACCACAGCCACTGAGAGCTGCGGGGAGCCGTGTCTGTGGACAGTCAATGTAAACAAAATGTCTCGCCGCCCACCAGCAGATTACCCTGGTGGGCTGCATGCTGAAGATTGCTGACCCCTGTTCTAGGACCTGGACTGCCTGTTTGAGTGAGAGGAGTAGAGTCAACTCGAACTGAAGAAGGCTCAGTGTCATGATGTTCACCAGACTGCAGATTCCTTTTTACAGGAGCTTGCTGATAGCTTAGTCTTAGATTCTAGCTGAAATGTACACAATGGTGGCTTATGAGGTTCTTCTGATTGTCATATATGGCCAAGAATATAGCAGTACTCTAAAAAAGAAGAATCTTGGCCAATTTTAACTGTTCTTTCTCTGCTTCTGCAGCCGTCCAAATCACTTGCTTACTGACAATGAGGAGCAAGCTATGTGCGTAAATGCTTGAAAGGATGCTCTAGAATACTCAAATGGCATTTCAGTCATTTCCATCTTTCTTTCCTTAGGGCTGCTTCAGAAATACTGCCCTTTTCATGGAACATATAATCAGGCTGGCTACTTCTGAGATGACTGCATCTACCCCTGGGTTCTTTGTTATTGTCTTTGTGTTCTCCTTTTATAGGGGATATAGAGGGTTTTAATTTGCTGCTGAGGAATTCCTGTCTGGTACATCCCTCACATTGTTACTTTGTCTCATATGAGAATATGCTATAAAGCCATTGGAAGGATTGCTAGAGCTGAATTTCTCAGGAATTGTAACGTCTAGCTTCTTATAGTTTCAGGCTTTCAGGTGTTTCTTTTGGTAGAGCTTTCCTGAAAAGCTTAAGTTCTCTACTTTCATGGAACTGAGAGTCAGGAATATCTTGGTGTTCTTCATTTCCTCTGATTTATTTGTCCACTACTAGCCTCCTGCCTTTTAGGAAATCTTCTCAACATCCGAGCAAGAAGAAGTAGGAGTGGTAACTTGGCCCACTGTAAAGCACCTCATACTCATCAAGGTAGTAATAAAGCAGGGTGAATTCACTTCTCCGTCTTCCTCTGAATATACTGTCCTTCCCTACAACCTATTAGGCTGACTGCAGAAATTTACTGAAGTGAGGCTTAAATTCCTGGCCTCCATCAGCATAGGGGGAATTGTCTTAGGAGGAAGAGACTATGAGGGGAGAAAGAACTAGTGGTGATTGCATATCTTTCTGCAGAAAGGAGTGGTCCCACTTTTGATTGATCGTCCTGCTCTGTGAAAGGAGGGACTATGTTGTCTTTGTCACGGTACTGGAGCAAGTGCCACCGTGTTTTGCTCACACAATGCTATTGTGGAGCATGATGAGAATGACAATACAATGCAGAACAAATATAGAGTTGGAGGAAGTCTTTTTTTTACTTGTAATGCTTCATGGAAGCATCATAATAAGGGTGGGGGGTTTTGTGTTTTTGTTTTCTGAGAATTAATAAAGTGAAAAATCTACATGCTTTCAAGGTTTCATATAAGTTTTTCAGAGATGGACCCATCAAGACAATGCATTTCAATATAAATCCTCTTATAATGGATTTCATATAATAAAAAATTATGTCTTCAGCTAACTAAGGGAAAATATGCCTGTGTGTCGAGACTGATATACAAGGACTTTAAGTGAGATAATTATCACATATTAAAATTTCTCATCAGACACTTATGCTTGTTAAAGCATTTAATCACCTTTGGGCTAGCTTTCAGTAGCCTGCCACCTTAAATGCTTGGAACCCCTAAGCCTGCTACGGCTTTGTCTACTCTAGAGAAATGAGTGGTGTTATAAAACACATTAACTAATATTTTAATTGTTTATATGATCAGTTAAAGGTAGTTAAATAGTGCTGAAGCTCTATATTCTGATGAAAAAGATGTGCTACTTCACTTCTACTGACTACCAACAGGTTAGATTAGCTGCCTCGATCAAGTGTAAATTGTTTCACATGAATAGTAGCACTGCCTTTTGGAACACTAGAGGGCTCTCTAGGATCATAACTGAGAATACAGTCTGTACTCTTTGACTAAAATTTTTTTAGTATGCAAATGGTTTGAAATTCTAACACCTAATTTATTTAAGTGAAAAGTGTATCTGTGTTGTTGAAGCTTTGATAAATTCATTTTTCAGGATTTGGAAATTCAGTTTATAATCTTCAGAAAATAAGGATTTTCCTCACAGAACTTTAATTCCAAAAAAATACATGTACACGTCCTGGTGCTATCGTGAACTTAAAAAACACTGGCTTTTCTTTTATTAAAGATAGAAAATTCAATAATGTCTCTTAACCTTCTCAAATCTATATTCAAAAAACAAATTATATTGGCCTCTATTATCCTATGAAGATTTTTAACTGTACTGAGAAGTATAGTATCTCCAATTATATTTGTCCAATAAAGGTTGCATTTTTTTGAGTGACATTAGATTTATTATTCAATAAATACTGTAGATGTGCTGCACTCTGGATAAATGGGAAGTGTATGTTTCTTGTACTGGAAGACTGATTGCGATCACAGTTTTCATGAGGTGGATGGATGAATGAATGCATAGAATAAATGAAACTTCTTTGGGATCCTTGTACACCCTTCTTTAGCTAAGACTCGTTTCACCATGTAATCTAAGTACTAGACAAGTATTTTCTTTAGTTACCATGTGTTTCTTTTTCTTCTTTCTCTCCGGTGGTGGTACTTTTTTCTTCTTTTCCCTTCCCCATTGTGGATTGGCCATGCAAGGAGGATGGCACTACTGTAAAAGGGCCTCATAGAAGAAGTGGGTCTTGAATTCAGTCCTGAACAAGGTCAGACTCTGTCTGAACTCTTCTAGTAAAAGGTTTCATAGCTAGAATCTCTCAAAGCTCAGAATATTCTGCTCTCTATTTCCAAAAGTCTGAATCTGGACCTGAGTGGCTGCACTGTCATTGTTAGAGCATCACATACATTTATTCATAATCCATCATGACAGTCTCTGAGATACCTTGTATAGTCTATTAAATGCCTTGTGTATTTGGACTCCTTATTAAATAGACAGGTAGCCAGTGGAATTTAGAATGTTGGTAGTGGGCAGCCACTTACTTTAATTTTTGGATGGTCTTTGCCTTTAAGCCCACGCAGGTGAGTTGTAGTCAATTTTCAAGCTCTAGACTAGACTACTAATATGATGCTGAGACTGCCTTGTCATTCACCCTTCCTATATTGCTAAGGTGGTCATGGCCTCCTGATGTTTAGTTGCCCTAAAGAGAGGCTAATGAACTAATGTAGCTGTGAAGCAGAAGTTAAGTTTTAGGCTCTGACTGTATCCTATGCTAGACTTAATTTTCTTAGGAACTGATTGTATTGTCTTCTCATTGGAAGTTCCTTCCATAGATGGAATCTTAGTAATTAGTTTATCTTCACAGTTCTGTTTATGCCTGGCTATTTGTAGGGAGCAGACAAATAACGTTTCATATTTTCCCCCATATTTTCCCCTCTTCAAGGAATTGAAGTGTGTGTGAATATTAAAAGGTGGGGAATAAGGGTAGGATTTAAAAAGCACTGGCCTAATTCTATTTCCTTTGAAGACTCACTGTTGACTTCAGTGGGAGCAAAGTTAGGCCAGTTTTGAGTGCCTTTCTGAAGTTTCATAATGCTTTTTGATTAATTGGATATAAACGTTATATGACAGCCTGTGTTTATTTGTATGGCTGTATATCTGTTCCATACAGTTGCTGTTAACTTCAAAATTTACTCAGTTCAACCTGTCAAAGCATTGATCGCCAGCTGTGGGTTAGTTTGGCTTCTTGAGATTTGTGAGGCAGCCCCTGCAGCTGGCTATTTACACAGCATTTTTGAAATATTACTGTCTTCTTGTGTTGCAGAGGGAATCTATATTTGTTTGAACTGTAGTTCATGAATCATTTTCTACAGTAGCTCAGACTCTAACTCTAGAGTTTTCTTTGTGTTGTCCTCATAGGATAGTGCTGTGGTAGTGTTAGATATTTGTATGTAATTCTAATTTACTATTCTGAAGTATTAGTATTTTATTTGAAAAGAAAACATTTGATTATTCTCATTTACTATTCTTTATGTAATTGTCCTAGTTAATTTTAAGGGTTATTTCACCTGCTAGGAACCTCTCTTTACCTCTGCACCTTTCAAAAGAAAGGATGTATACCAAATACTTTACTTTGAGTGGGGAACTGGGGAGGTAACTACAAACAAACAAACAAACAATTTCTTTATCCACTTTCCCTTGAGAACTGCTTAAACATGTCTCTTCCTTTCCTAGTGAACACGTTCCAACAGGTTCATATATTGGTCTATTGGGTTACAATGATTGATGGATTCCATGTAAGCAATTTCTGTAGTAGTCACAGGAATTTTATGTGATTGCAAGTGGGGGGAGAGGATCCTAATGTGACATACAGATGAGGAGGTGATTCACAAAAAAATGTATTTTATGGTGTGATCCACTTGATGAAAAAGTTGAAGAATCTCTGCAATAGTACATTTCTCTTTATGAAGTATTATTAAAACTAAGGTACAGTGATTTAAAAAAAAAAAGGACCCAATACTGTGTGATTTGTGATTCATTATCTTTCCTTTTTATTTTGTAGCGGTAATTGTTTGCTTACAGTTTCACAAAATTAAGTATTTGGAGCAGTGGTGCCCAACCTTTTCCGTGGGGTGGGCACCCAGACGACTAGCCGCCAAAGACCGTGGCCACCAGACAAGCAGCCGTCGAAATGCTGCCGTGTAGCGGCAACGTCAAGAGGCATCACTGCCAAAATGCCGCCGTGAAGCAGCGAAATGCTGCCAAATTTTGGCGGCATTTCGGTGGTAGTGCTTCTTGACGTTGGAGCAGCATTTTGGCGGCTGCTTTTCCGGCGGCCAGTAGTCGGGCGCACATGGATGCCCTGGCAGGTGCCAGGGTACCCACAGACACTGCATTGCGGACCCCTGATTTGGAGCATGTAGCAAAGAGTTGTCTCACTGGCACGGCACCTCCTGCTGGTCAGTCCAGCAATTAGCTCATGCAGCTCAGGAGTGCCCTCCTCTGGCCAGTTTCTTGCCCTCGGTTACCTGCTCTGTTGTCTCCAACACATCTGGCCCCGTGTTTGTCCTGGACCCTGGTGCCCCTTATATTGGGGTGCTGACCCACAGCAGTGCCCCCACACTCCGGGTCTCCCCCCGCAAGGGAACCCCAACTACCCTATACCCACCTTGCGTCGGTGGCTACTGCCAGTCATCATCTAGCCCCTTCTCTCCGGGGCAAACTGCAGTCTGAAATGGCCACTCATCACTGGCAAGGGGGTTGGACCTGCTGCCTTTTCTTGGCCTGGCTGCCTCCCTGCAGCCCTAGTACCTCCACAAGCCTTTGCTGCAAGGCCTCAGCCTGGGAGGTCGCCAGGCCAGAGCTCCCCAGCTCAGCCTGCCCTTTCCCAGTACTGCTCTGTCCAAGGTACCCCTGTCTCTACCAGGCAGCTAAGTCCTTCTCCTCCACTGCTGGAGCAAGGCTCACTTCCTTCTCCCCAGGAGCCCTTCTTATGCTGGCCCAGACAGGTCCTGATTGTCTGCCTCAAGCCCACTCCTGATTGATTGGCTCTCTGGTGCAGCCCTTTTCCCAGGCTGTTTTTAGCCCCTTCCAAACTGGAGTGAGGTAACGGCCTTGCTACAGAGCAGATCTCCCAAAGAACTTTTGATAATAAAGTCTATTGAGAAACAATAGAACTATTCAAGCACAATTTTAATAGTTTTAAAATATTGATTCAGTAAATGAGTTATCATTGGACTTCTGCAGACTCATCCATGAAACTGACAAATAGACAGCAATTGACACACAAAAACCCAAAGGCTGGCAAAATTACAGCCTGTCTGGCATATATAACTTAAGATCATATTTATTTAAAAAGGCCTCTGCTCTGGGATATTTCTTGCATAATGCTTAATTTTTTCGCTATGTCTGATGATCTTCATTATTTGATATTGATGAATCATTATGAGGTTTTTGTTGGCTGTTGTTTTGAGATGATGTAATATCAAACTTTCTTTAGTTTTTTGTCCCTAACTCTTTCGTGACAACTGTTTTTTTCCCCACCTTTGCAATTACTTATTATCTGTGCTGCTATGTTGGTATTTGCTCCACAAAGTTTTTTCTTGATTCTATGTTATGGCGTGAATGCTTAGGGAAGTCTAAACTACAAAAAACAAACAAAACAAAAAAAACCCACCATAGCAGCGAGTCTCAGGGTCCAGGTCAACTGTGAGGGTTGCGCTTGGCCCTTTTTCTCTGACATCCTGAAACACTACCATGGCAGCTTCATTTTTTTAAACTCTTTCAGAACAGCTTTTTTTCTAAATGCCACCAAAGTAGTATTTACTTGAATTGAAAGGCTCTGCAATAAGAATCTTGCTGTTCAGGGATTTGATGTCACACTGATAACTTACGGTGCTTGGGTGAAGTCATACCTATAAAGTGATAATCTTCTATTTTGCAATGTTTTACATGCAGTTACATAAAAATATTCGGAGATTCATTCAAAACTTGTTAGGGATACATTTTTTGTCCAAATTCTGTACATGTGGGCAAAATATGGCCGATTGTTTAATACTAAATAACAAAATAACAGTGCTATATTTTTCATAAGATTAAGCATATGCAAAATAGTATTGGGGCATTACTGTGAAATTTACATTTATTTGCCATTAAGTGACTTATACCGTTATTTTTGTTGTCGCTGCATTAGGAAGTATAGCCTCAATGGGACAACTCATGTGGGGAAGAACTGCAAGACTTGAGCCCTAAACTCATTTATGGAGAAAAACTGTACTCTTTCTATGCAGACAGAGTACAGCTTGTATAAGCAATTCTGCTTTATAAATGTATTACCTTACTGTGGAGTCCTTGTTCTCTGCTGTTTTTCTATAAATTATGATGCAATTTTGATTAAATTGCTGCTGTTGTATTTTTAAGCATTACACTGTGCAAGCTGGTTATATGTATTTTTAAAAATGAGCTACTCAAAGTAAAAACAAAAGTAGACATTTTGGTATTCTGCTCAGAACTGTCCTAGATATTTAAAACCTAGTGTGATTGATTTATATGCATTATATTAAGCACGATGATTTAATCAGTTAAGGCTTGCTTTTTCTGTAGAGCTTACTTTGCAATCTATTGTTGAGGGAGGAGGAGGTCTGTGTTCTTGTTTGTTTGTTCTCAGTTGAATTAATAAATGAAAACTTGATTTCTACTTCTCTAAAAAAAATTGAGATATGCATCACAAAGTTTGTTCTGTTTTCCAGGTCTTCTTTATCTTCTCTAACATAGATACACAGTGCAGTGTTTACACTTAAAAAAACAAACAAACAAAACCCTCCCAAAACAAAACACTATACTGCACACATTATTTGTCCCCTGGGCAAAGGATGAAAGAAGGAATGTATGTGATATTAATCATGTCACTTAATGCTCTACTAGAAGTCCTGACAAGGACAGTATAAAAATGGATAATATGTGGAACAGAATTCCATGTTAAAGTTTAAATTCCTTGGGGGAAAATTTGTAGGAACCCCAAAAAGGCTAAATCAATGTTTGTTTTTTATTTTAGAGACATATTACTATATATCTCCTTTAGTTGGTGCCTTTTTCTTGGCTCTGACTCCTATGTGGATTGTAATAGCTGCCAAACATCCAGCTACAAGAACTGTTCTCTATTCAGGGTGGGAGCCTGTTATAACTGCTATGCTTATAAGCAGGTAAGTAATTTTTTTAATCGTTTCATTGTGCTCCCCTGTCTGAATCTACCTATTGTCCTTGTCCCCTGCCAAACTTCATTAATGCAGAATTAAGATTTTCCAGTGATGCCTTGTGCCCTTCCAGAATGTGGAGAGTAGCTAAACTTAAATCTCTGTACAATATATCCTGGTTTTCAGAGTTGAGGTACACCTCACCCCTGCAATGTATGCAACCTTAGCTCTGACCTCCTAGAACTGGCAGTAGCCACTGAGAATGTTCAGTAAGGGGAGGGATAGCACAGTGGTTTGAGCATTAGCCTGCTAAACCCAGGGTTATGAGTTCAATCCTTGACAGGGCCATTTTGAGATCTGGGGCAAAAAACTGTCTGGGGATTGGACCTAATTTGAGCAGGGGGTTGGACTGGATGACCTCCTGAGGTCTCTTCCAACCCTGATATTCTATGAGTCTATGATTAACAAACTACTAAAGGAAACAGTGGATTTTTCCATCTCTTTAAATCAAGATTGAATGCCTTTCTGGAAGGTTTGCTTTAGTCAAATACAAGTTATTAGGCTCAAAACTTGAAATTCAATGGATTAGATAATCTAATGGTCCCTTTTGGCCTTAAAATCTATGAAGCCACAATTAGTAGAGAAGAGGAAGGACTAAGGGAATTGTGCCCATTGTTTATGTTGTGTTCCACAGATTTGGATTCCAACTGTTATTTGCATGCATGCCCTTGCATTCACTGTGTTAGGTGTAGCTGTGCTGAATGGTAGAAGGATTAGATGGAGCGGCTTGCAGATCTGTGACTGTGCTGTGAACAGAGGTTCATACAGTATGTACCTTGAGAGATGAACTATGCCTCCTTTTCAGCACTGAATTTTGTGGGTTTTGTCAGTAGCAGTCTTCTTGCCATGGGGATTGTCAGCAGTTTGGTGGCATACATCAGTGGTTCTCAACCTGTTTTCATTTGTGGATCCCTAAAAATTTTTGAGTGGACTCCTTTGGAAATCTTAGACATAGTCTGAGGACCCTCAAGGATCTGTGGACTACAGGTTGAGAACCACTGGTATGCATGACAGTAGTCTCCAAGGCTTAGTGAAGGGTAAGTAAAGACAATGTCTCAGAAGGATTGCCCTGGACAAGGGTGAAGAGGTAGTAACATTCAGCAAGATTGAGGTTGTTTGTGTGTTTTTTAGGCTCTCGGGTATGTCTGTACTGTGGTTGAAGGTGTGATTGCATCTTGGGTAGGCCCAACCAAGGTGAACTGCTAGCAGGGGTATAGGGCTGTGTAGCTGATGGGTAAAATTTAAGCGCCAGGTCTTCACTGTACTTTTACCGTGGGATAGTTCTACATGTTAATTACCTCAAGGTAAAAAAGCTCATCTTTATTAACAGTGAAGACAAAGCCTGAGTTGAACAGAACAAAAAGAAATGGTGGGAGAGAGGCGGAGCAGCAGCAATTATGGGCTGGATGTTTATGAGGAGGGAATTGAAGGCTGGAGGAAAGACTGGCCTATGGGCCAAATGCTTTACAGCTCTGCCAGGAAGTTAAAATTTGCCAGGGATATAGTACTCAGGTCAGAGGAGAGGATCTGTTTTTGTCTATATCTTGTTTGTAACTAGAGATCTGTGTATTATATGCTTACAGTGGAGGAGGTGCAGCTTTTTTTGGGAGCATGTGGACTGTGACTAGAGCATTCAGAAAATAAAGGGACAAGTACTCGGACTGGGCAGGGGCTGTCTTATGCTATATTTGTATGGTGCTGTTTGCCATCGCTGCCTCTAGGCAGTCCTATAATACAAATAATAAACAATGCTGGTAATTCTAATGTATATGTTAAAATAGTAATTCTCCATGATTTATAAATCTGCTAAATCTGAAAGGATTTTCACAAGGATATTGAAAGACACCTTTTTGACATCAGTACCTCTCTCTTCCAAATATCAGGTTCCTATTTCAAACCTGTCAGGTGCAAAACCTTTTTTTAAAAGGAGCATTGATAAACTGTGTTTTTCACTAATAATCTCCTCAGGAGCAGTGGAACTATATGCTCAGACTTTCCTAAAAAAGGTGGACAGAAGGGACAGTGAGAGAGCAACCAAGCATAGAACATTTTCAGGTCACTTTTTGAACAAGCGTTACTAAGAATTTTGAATACTTAAAGACTGATTGATAGAATTTGAAAAATAAATATTGGTGCACCTAGTTGCTTTGTTCTAAATGTTGTACTTTATATTTTTCAGCATTGGTGGCCTTATTTTGGACACAACTGTTTCTGATCCTAACTTGGTTGGGATTGTTGTTTATACTCCAGTAATCAATGGTAAGGCTGTAATAGAATTATTTTATAATAAATATCAACGTCTCTATACATGTTTTATAAAAGATTATTACACTAAAGTTCAGCTGCAGTGAGTGGGTATCTACTACATTAATTTTAAGTTGTTACTTTGGTATCAGAAACAGGGTAATTTAAAATAGTAGCAGTGACTCCTGGTCTTATGTACCGGAAACATCGAAGTGCATGTGAGAGAGAGAGAGAAAAAACAGGAGGCTAGTAGTACATATTTAAAGTTTGTGTAAGAAAGGGGGAAAGTTGAAAGAAAACATATTCAAATACTGTTTTTAAATTATGATGACTGTGAAATATAGGATACCAAGATGTAATTCTTCAAGGGTTTTGTCTTAGACATATGTGGCAAATTTTCAAAAACAGTCTCCAAAATATGCAGGTGCAAGTATTAAGTGGTAATTATGCAGACAAAATGTAGAAATCATAGAGCAAGTTGGGTGTTGGTTCATAGGCCGTGTCTACACGACGCGCGAAAATCGATTTTAGATATGCAATTTCAGCTACGAGAATAGCGTAGCTGAAATCGATTATCTAAAATCGATCTACTCACCCATCTTCACTGCGCGGGATCGATGTGCGCGGCTCGCCATGTCGATTCCGGAACTCCGTTGGTTTTGGTGGAGTTCCGGAATCGATGTAAGCGCGCTCAGGGATCGATATAGCGCGTCTAGATGAGACGCGCTATATCGATCCCCAAACAATCAATTGTAACGCTCCGATACGGCGCATCGTATAGACGTGGCCATATTCTATACACCTCTACCTCGATATAAAGCAGTCCTCGGGAAACCGCGTTATATCAAACATGCTTTGCGCCCCCGTTCCTTGTTCCCTGACTGCCCCCTCCAGAGACTCCCCTCCCTAATCACCCCCAGGACCTCACCCCCTACCCAACCCCCCTGTCCCCTGACTGCTCTGACCTCTATCCACCCCTCCCTGCCCCCTGACAGGCACTCACCGGCAGCAGCGGGAAGCGGAGCAGCCCGGCCCCAGTCCGCTCCACTCTGCTGCCTCCCAGCCACGGCTCTCTGCTTCCCATTGCCAGTAAGTAGGGGAGGTTGGGGAAAGGATGCCCTCCTGCACTCACCTGCGGCAGGAAGTGGAGCGCTATGGCTGGGAGCTGGCGGAGTGGAGCTGGTTGGGGCTGAGCTACTCCGCTTCCCACCGCCGGTGAGTGCGGGGCAGTTGGGGAAAGGATGCCCCTCGGACTCACTGGCGGCAGGAAGCAGAGCAAGGTGGCCCCATCCTGCTCCACTCTGCTAGCTCCCAGCCGCAGCGCTCCACTTCCTGCCTCTGGTAAGTGCGGGGAGGCTGGGGAAAGGACGCCCTCCGCACTCACCGACAGCAGGAAGTGGAGCGTCACGGCGGGGAAGTGGCAGAGTGGAGCGGGCTGGGGCCAGGCTGCTCCGTTTCTGCCGCTGCTTGTGAGTGCGGGGAGGATCCCTTCCTCCAAACCCTCTCCCCCGAGCGACACAGCTGGGGCCGGGGCAAGGGAAGCAGAGCAGGCTGCTCCCGACCCCCTGCTAATCCCCCGGGCCACTCTGGGACTGCAGGGCCCCCAAAAGTGCCCTCCCACAGCTCCTGCCCCCCAGACCCTGGGGGGGGGATCCCCTGACCACCCCCGAGACCGTCTGCCCCTTATTAAACCCCTCAGCCCTGGCCTGGTCCAGCACCCTTAACACGCTGCTCAGAGCAGCGTGTCAGAGCTTTACCATGTTATATGCGAACTCGCGTTATATTGAGTCGTGTTATATCGGGGTAGAGTTGTATATGCAACTGCATGTACAAATCAAACATTTTGCAGCCATGCAGATATATATTTGTGAACATTAACTAGGTCCATGAATTATATGTGGATAATTCCTAGATTCTGGTCTCTGAATTAATTCTTTAAGCACAGATGTGGAATGTTGGATTAATTTGTCAGCATATTAAACTATTTTTTAAAAATAAAATGTCTTGTAAGTCAAGCCCTGCACAGATACAAACTTTGTATCTGCATCCAATCTGTGATCCACAGACATGGTCTGTGGATGCGGATATCCGCAGATTTGTACTATATGTAGGCTCTACTTGTAAGAAATATATTTATTTTCTAGTTCTGATTTATTCTTCATTGGTCTACTTTGCAGTGTGCAAAAAGATCTCACGTAGAAATTAGACACGGGACTTTCTTATTTGCAGTAGGTTTTCTGCTTACTGTGTAGCAAGTGTGGAAGGTATAAAGATACTTTCTCTAAATATAAATATTGTGATAAATCTCTGCTCATTTCCATTCATAAAAATATACAAAAGGGAGCCTAAGACTCTTAGAGCTGGTCTACACTACAAAGTTAGGTCAGCTTAACTACATCGCTCAGGGCTGTGAAAAATTTCATGCCCTGTGCATTGTAATTAAACCAACCTAAGCCCTGGTATAGACATGTCTAGGTTGATGGAAGAATTCTTCTCAGAGAGGTGGATTTACTACAGCGATGGATAATGTTTCCACTATTTTTTTCATCCATGTGCGGAATGAATTTTTATATGTGCACCATATTGAGATAATGTGTGGATGTGCGCCACCAATAGAAATTAAAACCTTAGATATAATATATATTTTTAAGAAGTTATCATAGGGATAATTATTCCAGCCAGGACAGGTTAGGCATTTTAGAACTCACTACTCGAAGAATTAAATTTAAGCATAAAAGAGAAATAAAATTATGAAATGCACAGACCAGTCAAAAAAATAAAACAACAGCACTTTGAATGAATAAAATTATAGAGCATATATGTGCATTGCAGGAAGTACCAAGAAGTAACAACAAAAACAATAATACAAGTTTTTGTTGGGAGGTGAGTGTAAAAGAGACTCTGTGAGAGAGAGAGAGAGAGAGAGAAAGAGTATGTATTCGTGAGTGTGTGAGAGAGAGACAGAGACTGTGTGTGTGAGAGAGAGAGTGAGTGTGTATGTGTGTGAGAGACTGCACTATCACTTTAAGCAGAGCGACACTCACCAGTCTGAAAGCTTGTTAAGACTTAGGCCTGGTCTACCCTACGTGTTTAAACTGAATTTAGCAGTGTTAAACCGATTTAACCCTGTACCCGTCCACACAACGAGGCCCTTTATATCAATATAAAGGACTCTTTAAACCGGTTTCTGTACTCTTCCCCGACGAGAGGAGTAGCGCTGAAATCGGTATTGTCATGTCGGATTCGGGTTAGTGTGGGCTGCAATTCGATGGTATGGCTCCAGGAGGTATCCCACAGTGCACCATTGTGACCGCTCTGGAATAGCATCTGAACTCGGATGCAAGCTGGCCAGGTAGAACGGAAAAGCCCCTCGAACTTTTGCATTACATTTCCTGTTTGCCCAGCATGGAGCTCTGATCAGCACAGGTGGGATGCAGTCCAAATCAAAAAGAGCTCCAGCATGGACCGTACAGGAGATACTGGATCTGATCGCTGTATGGGAGACAAATCTGTCTCACAGAGCTCTGTTACAGAAGATGAAATGCCAAAGCATTGAAAAAATCTCCAGGCTATGATACAGAATCCACAGCACAGTGCGTGTGACAAGGGTAAACGGAAAGCCAAGAATCAATGGACGCTCATGGAGGGAGGGAGGGAGGGGTACTGAGAACTCCAGCTATCCCACAGTCCCTGCAGTCTCCAAAAAGCATTTGCCTTCTTGGCTGAGCTCCCAATGCCTGTAGGGTCAAAAACATGTCCAGGGTGGTTCAGGTTATCTTGTCAATTACTCCCCTCCCCTCTGTTGAAAGAAAGGGGAAAATAATCGTTGTCTTGCCATTTTTCAATGTCACCGTATGTCTACTGCATGCTGCTGGACATGCGGTGCGGCGGCGCTAAAACAGCAGCATCCCCTCCCCTTCCTTCCTGATGGCAGACAGTCAAAATGGTGAAACCGCCATCATCCTTGAGTGCTCCTGGCTGGCCTCGGTGAGGTCGGCCGGGGGCACCTGGGGTAAAATGGGAATGACCTCCAGTCATTCCTGGAAGATGGTACAGATGCTAGTAACGTCCTCTCATAGCAGCTGGAGCCTGAGCTCCATCCAGCCCGCCTCCCCCTTTCGTGTCTAAAGAAAAGATTCTGTACTCCCTGGACTATCATAGCAGCGGGGGCTGCGCTCCTCCCCCCACCATTAATGTCCTGCCTGGACTATCATAGCAGTGGAGGCTGCCTCCCCCCTCATTTTATCTCGCTAATAAGTCAGTGTTCCTTATTCCTGCATTCTTTATTACTTCATCACACAAATGGGGGGGACATTGCAACGGTAGCCCAGGAGGGTTGGGGGAGGAGGGAAGCAACGGGTGGGTTGTTGCAGGGCACCCCTAGAATGGCATGCCAGCTCATCATTTCTGCGGGATCTCTGGGGCTCTGACCCGGAGCAGCTGTGCTCTCTGGCTCTCTAGTACACTTGCCCCATATTCTAGGCAGACTGACTCTATTTTTAGACAAAACATAAAGAGGATGACCCGGGAGTCATTCCCATTTTTGTCCATGCGCCCCCAGCCAGGAGCACCATACGCAGCAGACGGTACAAAATGATTGATAACTGTCATCATCAATTTCAATATTCAAACGGTACAAAATGATTGATAACGTCATCTCATCGCCAATTTACAATGGCAGACAATGCATCTCTACTACCTTGCAAGACAAATGAATGCTGCTGTGTAGCACGTGCAGTACCGCCTCTGTCAGCAGCATACACATACGGGACAGTGATGAAAGGCAAAACAGGCTCCATGGTTGCCATGCTATGGCGTCTACCAAGGGCAACCCAGGGGAAAAAAGGGTGCGAAATGATTGTCTGCCGTTGCTTTCACGGAGGAGGAATGAGTGACGAACATTTACCCCAGAAAAAAAAATCCCACCCCTTGGCGACAAAAAAAACTGGTTTTGCCCCATCATGCACTGGGATCTCAACCCAGAATTCCAAGGGGCGGGGGAGACTGCAGGAACTATGGGATAGCTACGGGATAGCTACCCACAGTGCAACGCCCCAGAAATCGACACTAGCCTCGGTACATGGACGCACACCACCGAATTAATGTGCTTAGTGTGTCCACGTGCACTCAACTTTACACAATCTGTTTTACAAAACCAGTTTATGTAAAATCGGAATAATCCCGTAGTGTAAACATACCCAAAGCAGTAGCTGCCAGCAGCTCTGTCTCACTCCCTGGCGCTGTTCCCCCCTCACCTCCACCGCTTTGCAGAGATAGGGTACATGGGGGGGGACACCCTGACATCAGTGCCCCTCCTTTCTCCCTCCCCACTCTGCACAGCAGGCAGGAGGCTCCCAGGAGTAGCTGGCGAGGAGTTCCAAGGCAGAGGGCAGGAGCAGCACAGCAGTGGGGGAAGAGCACCTGAACATCATCATTGCTGAGGATGTGCTCAACTAATAATCAAGTGTGCAGCACTTGATGGACTGTTGTATGGCCCCACAGGTGTGCAGCTTAGAGGGAACACTGGCAATGGACAAACCCTTTCTGTCATTTTAGTGTTTATGCTACAGCGCTGCAGCTGTGCTGCTGTACCATTTCTAGTGTAGATAAACTCTAGATGCCTTTGAATTAACAAACAAGTGAAAATCAGTATCTAACCCATTAACATTCCCTTCCTTACTCCCCAAAAACCTCTACCTTCAACACAACTACTCACCTGAGTTTTAGTTCCCCTTACTCCTCAAAGTCCCAAATTAGTATGCCTTGTAGCATTCTGTGAAGGTCAGCAGACCTGAGCTATCTTTGACCAAAGATTAGGAGGAATTGGTTCCATAAACTGTTAGCGAAGCTAAACACTCAGGTACCATTACCAGGTAGTATGCGCCTTCCATGTTTGTGGAACCGACAGCCCTTTGTTTCTTGTTTTTAACCATTGATGGTGGAGATGTTCTCTGACGCATTAGTTATAAATGTTAGTTCTGAATTTACCATTCCTCAAACCACTTAAGCCAGGGTTTTCAGAAGAGACAATAGTAGTGCCTCAACTGGCTCCCTTGCTTGATACTTTCAAGGGAGCTGACTTTCAGAGGATCATTGCTCAGCATTTTTCTAAAAACCAGTTCTTTTTTAAGATTTTTCAAGTTGGGCATCCAAAATCACATCACTTCTGAAAATCGTGGCCTTAATTGTTTTTCCTGTGATGTGTGGCTGACAAGCTTGTTGATTCTGGAGCTTTATGCAACAAAATCCTGGAATTAATAAGCACCAGAGATGACAGAGCATTAAGCTTGCCACTGCTTACCATAGTGGCAAGAAACTATAATAGCTGAAGGCTTTGAGGCAACTGGACTATCAGCTAGAATTCTGATCAGTATAACAAAACATTTAAGAGTGTCCTTGCAGACAGCCTTGTGCCAAGTGAAAGTCTTATGTCAAAGAACTAACATCCAGCTTCATCAAGCTTTCACAATCTTTGCAAAAGTACTGATGGAATACTTCCAACTATCTGTGTAGGACAGTGGTCAATTTTGGAATGGTGAGGTGGAGAACAGGCAATATATTTGGCTTAGTTACATCCTTGCACTGAAGTGAAACACTGCATCAAGACCGCCACAGATGAGTCCCTCCACTATTGTGTCCCTACTCCGGGCAGAAATACTAAAGAGCTGCTGACAGTGGTTGCCAGGACAACCTCCGTCAATGTATCAAAAGCACACTAAGAAGAAAGGCCAATAGGTCCCCATGGCAACCTCTCGTGTATTGTGAGGAAGATTTGGCAAAGATTTGTGTCAGTTTCCCTCCTTTGGCAAATCAGTGTTCATTAAGGAGAAACATTGGCCTGACAAGAAACCAATGATGGTTTACATTAGTATTGCAAAGGCATTAGGCATCAATGTTCTCATTTCAGCCAATCTCTGAGACTTGAGCATGCAGTACTCCAGATGTGCAATGTGAACTGAGTTTTCCTGCAGTTGAGCTTCCACGCTAAACACAGTGTAATTGGGGAGATTCCAGTGTTTCAGTTGATGACACCTGTGTTAAAGTGAGGTGTAAAGAAGTCATGTTGTACCTTGATATAATCGTAACCTATGCTTTCCCCTTTTCTGGGCCTTGGATGCATCATAGGCTTCTTCTCTTTGAAAGAATTTGAAGGACGTGACAGCATCACCTCTGAGGTTCCATAGCCATCTGAGTCCATACTGACTATCCAAGTACCTGTTTGCTCACCTGGGGTTCGGGGAGTGTATAAGAGCCCAGATATTGAGGGTTTGGGCTCAAAACCATATTTCTACCTACAAGAATGTAAGAAATTTTAGATTTCACAGGAGGTTTCACCATACCTACATCGACAGAAGTCTCATCATGCTATGAGACATTTTCACTTGGTTGCTGTCCAACTAAACCACTAGATCTTAAAGTCCCTTTTTCTTCTGCAGTAGTTCAGGACAGATAGTTCTTGACAAGACTGGCATTTAGCTGGAAAGATTTTCCACAGTTAGTAGTTTCAGCATACCCATTGAAACAGATAGATAGATTCCATTGTAGATAGGTTCTTGTACCACTTTGAATGGAAGTTGATAAGGTAGGTGGTAACTCTTAGTTCCTGTGGGAGCTCATTCCATAGTTTGAGACCAAACATTGAGAAGGCTGTTTCCTGCTGAGACTAGCTTTACTTTTGTGGTAGAAAGTTTGAATGTGGCTGAGGATCAGAGTTGTTGACCAGGGTCTTCATCCCAGATTGTTAGGCAGTCTTTTAGATATCCTTGGCCCAGACTAAGGACCAAGACCTTGAATTTGAGTCAACATTTTACTGGAAGTCAGTGTAGAGAGCAGAGGACAAATCTGATGTGCTCATGGTAGCCTGCATTGCTGAGGAAGTGTGCAGCTACATTGTGAATTTAGTGTGGAGTTGGTGATTCCTAAGGGCTGATGGCTTTGTGCTCAGGTATATTGCGTTTTAGTCCATCCAGGAGATAAGGAAGGCATGTATAATTGAGGCCATGTAATCATCCACAAGATGAAACTGAGTTAGCCTAGTCAACCAGAGGTGGTAGAAAATGTTACTTGTAGACGCTGCTATGTGAGAGCTTAATGTCAGTAAATTAATTCAGGAACCTATTTAAACTGCAGACTGAATTGACCAATTGGTGGGTGGGTACCTGCAAGCAACAGAGACTGCACAATGGCAGCCAACTTCTCCACCTGGATTTCCTTTGCCCACATCATCACCTTTGTCTTGCTTGGGTTCAGATTCAGTCAGATGTTCTGCATCCCTAGGCTGATCTTGTCCAAGCACTGAGCCATCTTGGCAGTAGTGATACAGTCATATATCGTGAAGGATAACTAGAGCAGTTGGCATTCATACTGCTGGCACTTGAGTATGTGTCCTCTTACTCTACTCCCCCTATTAGCTGTATGGAGATATTGAAGAGGACCAGAAATAGAATTGATCATTGTGGGATCTTGCAGATGAGGGGATCTGTTGGCAGAGGTGCAGTTTCCCAAAAGGTGCAACTTGCGTTTGAGTGCATCCCCATGTTTATAGAACCCAACTGATGCATTTCCTTCATATCATCTTGGTAGATTCCCTTGTCTCACTGTAGTGAGTCACACAAACTTTCATGGTGTCAAAATGGCAACCTATATCTGAGATGCGCTGGCAGGGAGTCAGTCCAAAATAGTTAAATAAAAAGTGGATTTCCAAATTTCTCTGATTCTGAATTCAGCATCCAATAATGTGTCCACAGTGGTATTGTGGACACATACTAGGTGGGTTGATACACCACCACTGTGTGTATCAAGGGTGGCATCCCATTAAATGTCTTTTAAAGGCTACGGCCATCTAAGTAAAACTATGCTTCTGTTTAAAATGATACCTTCACATAAGTTGACTGTGTGAAACCTTCATTTACTTTTCCCCTTTTTAACATCCTCTGAGTAGTGATTGGACTTCATAGAACTTTTTAATTGCTAAGAATGAGTCTGTTATAACATCTCCCTTCAGAAAAGGTTATGTATAATTCTTGTTCTCCTGAAGTTATTGGGTTAATTGATTCTCTCTCATACACTTCCCCAAAGAGTTGGTGGAATATGTTCCTTAAAACCTTCTACCTCTTCCTCAAAAATAAATAAATAAAAAATTACTACTACTGTTCACCAAGGGTTTCCCTCCTCCCCCTTAACCAAGCAGTGGAGAACATATTATTTGCTGAGAGAGTATATGTTTGGCTATCCTCAAATTCTATAGCTAAGGGAATTTCTGCTATTCACATATGGGACACAGAAAGCAATCTCAAACTTTTGTACTGGTTACCCCTTTCACACAGCAAGCCTCTAAGTGCGACCTCCCTTATATATTAAAAACACTTAAAAATATTTAACACTATTATAAATGCTGGAGGTGCAGCGGGGTTTGGGATGGAGGCTGACAGCTTGCGACCCCCTGAGGGGTCTTGACCCCCAGTTTGAGAACACCTGGCTAAGAGTGTGGCTATATTATAATATGCCTTCTGAAAGAGGAAATTACAGGTAAGTAATTTGCTTTTATTCGATGTAGGCTCTCCTGTGCTTCATAATTGCTCTGGTGCCTCTTGATTATTGCTGTTGTCAGTGTAAAGTATAAAACTGGAATTTAGAAAATCCTTTTACATAAACATATCTGCACATACGTTATTAACTATCAAAAATCCTAAGTGTGGACTACCTAACAGGTAGCTTTTGAAATATTACTGTTGCTGACCAGTCAAAAAAAAAACAAAAAAACCCCACAAACTTCCCCTACCAGGGACTTTTCTTCTCTTGTGTTTTTTCTGAAGATGGCAGGGCCCCTCATCAGAAAGTCTGACTCTTCTTCAAAGTCTATCTTATGGCAGGCCCAAATAAGTTAAACCTAAAACTGCTAGCTTACCCTGCTCCTTCGGTATAGTGCAAGAGAGAGACTGTATGGGTATGCACAGCACCATCTGAATCAGCCCTGCTGAGGGGATTTTCAGGCTTCCATACACTTGCAATTCTTATCTTAGGCCCTAAACAAGGACAGCAGCTGGGATTTTCTCCCTCAAAGTCCCAAAATGCTTCCAGGACCCCTCTTCTTGTTCAGTCCCTGTCCCATAAGACTTTTCCCACAACGCCCCCCCCCCCTCCCAATGTAGTAGTGCTGACCCTGAAGGATTTCCTTACCAGCTTTAAATGCTGGTAGCCCTGGTACCTCATTATAAGCATTTGCCAAAAATAATATAATGATAATAATGATCTGAACAATTTGCTTCAGACTGTGCTGCAGACATAAAGTAAGGTGCAGCTAATGGAAATAACTACTTTATGTTTAGGTTTTGGTATAATTCTCAAACAAAACATAATCAGGTGTTTTGGAAATAGATGAGGTTTAGAAGTGATTTTATATATAACAGCAGTGTATATGTAGATATTTTGTCCATTTTATATATTGTTCCTATAAAAAAGTAATAACTTGTTCATACAACGTTGGCTCGAAATCTTTTCTGGAAAGACAGCTGTATAAGAGAACCTAATAGTTTATCTAATTCTGCCTCTTTTCCCCCAGAACACTTTACTTTTAATACAAATGCATACAACATGCATCTCTGAAGACAAGAAATTTGTAAGAAACGACAATGCATGTAGTACTAAGACAAATAAGGGAGCTAATCTAAGCACTTCAATTCTATAAAATGTAAATTTATGAAATCAGTGGTCAGATCTCCATGGCACTATGGCAGTATTTCAATTTGAAGTTTTGGAGACATAATTTGGTTATGTTTTGTTTGTGGTGTCCCTTGTTATAGAGTTGTGGAGCTGCATTGACTACTGTAATGGAGAATATTTTTCTCCCCTTTGTGTCCTGGATGGTTATTTTTATTATAAAAACTGCATGAGAAATCAGACTATTTGGCAGAATGCCAGATAGACTAATCAGCACAATTCACTGGAACTGTGCACTGTGCTGATTAAAATCACTGCTCAGAGATCGGAATCTCTTCAGATCCTCTATATTACCTTATAATATTTTATACCCAAAATCACATTTCATTTGAGAATTGTGCTGAATTGGTTCTCTCCTTATTGTGTTGACTTCATTTAATCTTAGGCCTGTTGCACAAACTACATAGTAGGTATGACTATAATACCTCTCATACCCTGTGATTGGTTAACTCTTAACTCAGAAATGTTCATAGATAATATAGAAAACCTAAAATATTGTTCATCTAAGTATCATAAATATTAGGTTGCTTCTAGAAGGAAAAAAGTTGGGGTGAATTGTACATTACTGCCTACTGATACTAACTGATATTATAGGCAGAGCTGATAGGTACACCAGTAGTAAAGATTGACTAATGCTTCCCATTATAAGGCTCAGTTTTCAGTTGCCTGTAACATTGCCCAATTTTAGCCATTAGGCTGAACCTTTCCTTGCCAGATATCTGCTTTAGCTATATCTGTTTTGGAAAGTTTCAGCTAAAATGGTTTGCCCATTTCTGAAGCAAGGAAAGTATTTTTTGTTTGTTTGTTTATTTGTTTGTTTTTGCCCATATTAGAAATTTTTTACAGTGCTTTCACTAAGAAGTTCTAGCACCTCCATGCTGTGGTGCAGGGACTCAGCATTTGAGGAGGGAGTTGTTCAAGTGTCAGAGATGTGCCTTTTGCTGTCCTTGTTTAAAATCTGCTCAAATTTGTTCAAGTTAATAACCATCTAAAAATCTCAGTACATGTTCTATAAAGATTTGTTAAAAGTTCTGCAGCTAAACATTCTGAAGGTTCCATCTGCACTGAGTATGCCTGATCTCCATACAGCTCTTATAAGCTGACCAGAGTGTAAATGTGCTGTGTGCACAAAATTACCTGGCATGTTCCATCCCAGGCCTGCAGGGGCTGAGCAAATTTTTCCTTGCAATTTCTTCTCATGGATGCTGGGGGCCACTGTGGCACTAGGCATCACAAATGAGAGCAAGTAGGCAAAGAAAAGCCTGGAGCTGGCCTGTGCCAGCAAACTCAGGCTTGCAGTGCTAGGTCTCTAGGCACTGTTTCATTGCTGTGTAGACTTTCAGGCTTGAGCTGGAGCCCAAGCTTTGGAACCGTGTGAGGTGGGAGGGTTCTAGGGCTCAGACTGGAGCCTGAGCACCTGGGCAAGGTAATTGAACTAGACTTTCCACAAGTTGTGATTAATTGTGTGTACAGTACCTTATTTTTTCTGGGTATCCAACTGAAGACCCTGCAGTCTGATCTGCAGAAGTCCTAAGCATTCAGAGCTGAAACTGAAGTCAATGGGAGCTGTGCTTTGAACATATGAATTGCTATATCATGCTAAATACTCTGAAAAATATGGTCCTAGGTGTCTCAAATTAGGCATCCAAAATTACTGGACAGTCTTAACCTTAATCTTTCTGTGCCATCTGTAAAATGGGAATAACACAACTACCTCACCTCATGGGGTGTTGTGAAAATAAATTCGTGAGTGTTTGTTAGGCATTCAGATACTGTAGTGAGGAGTACCTTAGAAAAGCCCGTGAGGAAATTAATAATGTTGTATACATTTAAGGTTTTGAATAGTGTGCTGTAAATAAGGTATGGGGCACACACTGGGCAATGAGAATAAAATGAAATATTGAATAGTTGCTCAGTCGGTGACCACAATTCATCCTGTGCACTCAATGAGACAGGGAGGGACCGATGGAAGAAATAGTATGTGATCATGTTAAAGACTGTATCATAATGCGTACCATCTCCATCTATAATAGGTATCTGTTTTGGGGATTCATTGTAACAATGTACATATAACTTATTTCTCAAATTGTAGATTAAAAAGTTACTGCAGCCTTGCTATAGCAAAAGTCATCAGCATTTGATTAGACGTATTGAGCTGTGGAGATGTGCACACAACTGGAAACTTTAAAAATATTGAACATCTTTATACAGGTGGAGTCAGATTCTACAATACGCTGGATGTCTTCTGTCAATTGCTAAATGGCTTCAACTCCCATTGACTTGCAGGTGATGCTCAGCAACTTGTAGGATCAGACCCTTGAAGGAGGGAGCTATATACATTAAGATTACCCAGCTCTTCCCTTTATAAGACTCTGTTTTCAACTGTTGACAACATTGCCAAATGTAAACCATTTCAGCTGAAACTTTCCATGCCAGGTGTCTGTCCCTGGCTTCAAAGTTTTGGAAAGTTTCAGCCAAAACAGTTCAGCCATTTTAGAGAATATGTTGGGGGGAATAAAAATGTTACAAATATTTTAAAATTGCTATTGAGAAGTTCTAGATTTCCATACTTCAGAGAAGGGATTTGAAATTTGTCAGAGGGGTAATGTTTGTGTCAGGTATGTACTTTTTGCTATTCCTATGGAAATCTGCCCAAATGTTCCAAGAAGCCTTTGAAAAATCTGTTTGCACATGCTAAGTAGAGCCTTTAGACCTGCATGGCTAAAGTCTTTGAAAATTCCATTCACACTGAGCATGCTCCAGGATCTCTCAGGTACTATGTATGTGGACTGTGCATGCACCATCTCCACACAGCAACCACACATGTCCATTCCTAGGGTACAGGGGCTCAGCAGGACTTTCCCTGAGCTTTCAGCTCTTAGCTGCTGTGGGCTGGGGTGGGACTGGACACCAGAACTGAGAGAGAACAGAGAGACTTATCTCCCTTGTGTTCTCAATATCCCCATCCCAATCCCTACAGCTGGTGCCCAGGCAGCATGGAAGAAGGTGCCTGACTCAGATACAGGGAGCCAAGAACCAGACCAAGGTGAGAGAAGAGGAAGGAGTAGATTGGGAGAAGGGGCCACAGTGGTTGAGGAGGAAGAAGACTGAGAGTGGAGGCTGCAAGACAGAAGAGGAGGAAAAACTGCAACTGGGACCTGAGGGGTTGGGACTGGGAGACAGGAACTGGTTGGGCAAGATGGCTGGGGGGAACTGAGAAGCAGTTGGTGTGGAGGGTGAGACTGAGATTGAAGGAGTAGCTCAGGGAACTTGGACTTATTAGGCAAGAAGACTATAATTGGGAATCAGTGAGGTGGGTAGGGGGAAGAGCAAATCTGATGAGAAGCTGTGGCGCGTGGGAAGAACTGGGATAGCTGGGCAAAGAGACTGGGATAAGAAGCCAGTGAGGGGGGCAGACAAATGGGGGAAATGACTGGAGTTGGGGAAGGGTGAGTGACAGATTGGACCAGGAGATGCTTTTTTTGTTTTTTTGGGGGGGGACTTGGGGCTGGCTGAGTGCTTGACTTCACGATCTTAATATTCTTTTAACATAATCTCTGATTGTGCACGTGCACAATAAAATGAAGATGATGGGTTGATGCAAAAAATATATAATTCTGTCTCACACACAAACTATATATATAGTGTTGTGGAGCAACTTATTTTTTTGTAATCAAGTACACTGAGTCTGAAGATGGCAAATATATATTAGTACAACACATTAAGTGTACTTAACACCTCAAATACTTAGAACTATGCAATTAACAAGCGTGTTTAACCATAGCGTAGCCAGGACATAACATTGTTTCCATGATAAATTAGGACAGGTGTTTTTTCTTTGAGAAATGTTATATCCATGTTATATAGCCAAGCCAACAGACTAACTCAGTGTAGTCTGTAGCAAAGCTCCTTTAACACAGTTCTCAGAAAAAATTATTTCCAATACTAGACGCTGAAATTTTGTTAGCAACCATATTCATAGATAAAACTGGCATGATTTTGGCAGTACCATGGACAGGGTCTTATGTGTTGAGAGTGTTCGTTAAATGACAATGAACAAGGCTGACAACTGTTCTGTAGAAATATTTATCCTAAGGAAAGGGGTTGTCTTTTAATTCTAAAATAGTTCAGTGAAGTGACAGGTTTTTTGGGTATTTTTTTAATAATGAAGTCAGGGATGGCATCCTTGTCTACTAGAGAGCTTAACTTTTGTTATCCTTAGTGACAGTGTAGTATTCTTATGCGGAAGTTAAGAAGATCTGCTTTGCTGTGAGGGATACAAGTCAATTTTTAAGATTTTACTTTCAAAGAAAATGTCATTATATATTATGGTTCCCATGTGAATAAAAGGAAACTAGCAAAATTTGTCTTTATAATAACCGGAAGGCTATAGCATGATGAGAGCAACATTTTTTTTCAGGAAACATATTTCTGATATAAAGTAAACATAAATTTGTGCTTTGAAGCAGTCCATAGGCATGCCTGCAGTTCATTTCTTAATGCTATCAATTACAGGGCTTCCTTAGGCACTTAAAAGGAGTTCATTCAAAAGCTAAGGGTTCATACCAGTAATTCGGTGAATTGACAACCTGTTGTTTTTCTAATGTTGTTAATCTACAGAATTGTATCTCTTAATGCTTTTCTGCTACCCTCAGTGATGTAATTAGTCTGGTATTGCCTGGGTAATTTCATGGGCATGGTAAAAAAAAAAAAAAAAAAAGCAGCTATGAGAAGAAACAAATTGAATATTACTGCAGAAAAATACCTTTCCATTTGGCATTGATACTCTTAAGGTATGAATAACTTAAAAATCCTTAACTCTGTAGCTGATGAGAATTTAGATAATCAAATATGAAATATTTTCAAAACTAATAAATGACTTGATGATCACCAGACAAGCTGCAGCGGCATAGGAGCCAGAAAACAGAGCTGTAAACAGGGGAGTTTCAGTGGGAGTTTGCAAGGGGGGGTTTGTGGGGAAGACTAAGAGAGCTAGGCAGAGGAATTGACAGGCTAGTGAAGGGAGTGGGTGGAGTTCTTCCAGTGTTCCAGTGCCCGCTGGGGGTTTGTTTTGCTGTGGGTGGTGGTGTTTTGGTTCGGTTTGTGTTTCCCAGACTAACAGGTTTTAGGTGGGAAGGCTATGACAGATACAGCAGCAGTAGTGGAAAACACAATGAAGATGACTGGATATGGAAGCTGCAGCATGTACATGATCCTGGAGGGGGTACCTGAAAAGAGTTTCATCTGCATGAAGTGCCGCCTGATAGAGCTGATGGAAGAAAAGATCCCAGGATTGGAGATGCAGTGGAAACTCTGGTTGAGTTTAGAAGTGGGTTCGAGCAGATGATGGAGCAAAGACATGAGGAGGCTGAAGGGAAAAGCTCAGACTTGCAGATGGAAGCAGGACCAAAAAACTCTGAGGGGAGACTGTTGGACGTGGAAAGTGGACAGTGGAAGCATGTGACTAAGAGAACCAGGTAGAGGGAAAGACAGGCTAGTGAAGAAGAAATAGAGCTCAGGAACAGGTTTTCGGAGTTGAAAAATGAAGGGGCATAACAGGTGGTTGCTGAAGGTGAGAGGGCAAGGAAGAATTGAAGAACAGCTAGTCCTATAGGAAGAGGGGAAGAGTCAATGGAGATAACACCAAATATGAGCCCCAGGAGGATACGGGATGGGTCGCAGAGGATTGCAAGGAACAACAGGAATTGTGAGGACTTGCAGCCATAGGGGACGGGAGATAGACCAGAGAATTGCACCATCGCTGGGAAAAGGCAGGTCTGCGCGATTGGGGACTCCTTACTGAGAAGAATAGACAGACCTGTAACTGGGAGCTGATCCGCAGAACAGAAGGGTTTGCTGTCTGCCAGGTGCTAAGATATGGGATGTGGACCTGAGGCTGAAAAGGATCCTAACGGGAGCGGGAATGAATCCGCTGATTGTCCTCCATGTGGGAACAAATGATACGCCTAGATTCTCGCTGGAACGTATCAAGGGGGACTATACTAGGCTGGGGAAGACGCTTAAGGAAATCGAGGCTCAAGTGATCTTCAGTGGGATTCTGCCTGTTCCTAGAGAAGGGTGACAAAGATGTGACAAGATTATGGCGATCAACAGATGGCTCAGACAGTGGTGCTATAAGGAGGGCTTTGGGATGTATGGGCACTGGGAGGCATTCATGGACAGAGGACTGTTTCTCTCGGGATGGACTTCACCTGAGTAAGAAGGGAAATAGACTTCTAGGATGGAGGCTGGCACAACTGATTAAGAGAGTTTTAATTTGGGGGAGATGGTTGGGAGATGTCCAGGTAATCTCCACGCCTGAATTTAACATTGAGAGGGAAGAAAACAAAGTAAGAAAGGATACAGCTGTGGGTATGAGAATGGACATAAAGAGGAAGGGTAGTGTAGATACCGGTCTAATAGGTGATACTGGCGGTAGAATGTCTGTGCCTAATCAGGTAAAGAATG
>NC_133769.1:105588974-105685474 GCF_003597395.2 Chelonoidis abingdonii
TGTGTGCCTGAGCCTAATGACAAACAAACTGCTGGGAGGGGACACCTTTGTCCAGGTCTTTTGATCAAGACTGAGGAGGAGGTGTGTAGGTTCCAGAAACTGTTCTTCAGTACTTCTCCTCTAGAGCAGGTTGGGCAAAACTTTTTGACCTGAGGGCCCCATTTGCGGTTGGTAAAACTTATTGGACGGGACCTGGGAGTGAAAGGCTGCTTCCCCAAACAGCTGTCCCCTCCCCCTATCGACCCCTCCCACTCTCACCCCTCTGATTGCTCCCCTCAAACCCTGACACCGTCAACCCCCTTGCTCCTTGTCCCCTAAGCTGTTCCTCCTGGACCCTGCCCCAACCGCCCCCTGGAACCCTGTACCCTATCTCATCCCCTCCTGCTTCCTGTCCCCTGAAGCCCCCAACCTCCTATACACACCCCTGCCCTGTCAGTACCCACACCTATCCAATCACTCCTGTTCCCCATCCTCTGACCCCTATCCACCCCCCTGCTCCCTGTCGCCTGACTGCCCTAACCCCTATACACACCCCTGTCAGTACCCACACCTATCCAATCACTCCTGTTCCCCATCCTCTGACCCCTATCCACACCCCCGCCCCATGAGACTCCCTTATCCAAACCCACTCCCCCTACGTTCCCCATCCCCTGACTGCCCCCCAGAATCTCCGCCCCATCCAAATGCTCCCTGTCCCCTGACTGCCCCCCAGCAGCTCCCGCCCCTTATCCAACCCCCCAGACCCTTTATCATGCCATTCAGAGCAACATGTCTGGCAGCCGTGCTGCACAGCCAGAGCAGACGTGCTGCCATGCTGCTTAGCAGGAGTGTGGAACCCCGCCGCCCATAGCGCTGTCCGCGTGGCTGTGGCAGGAGGGGGGAACAGCGGGGGAGAGGCCAGGAGCTCAAGGGCTGGGCAGGACGGTCCCACGGGCCGGATGTGGCCTGTGGGCTGTAGTTTGCCCACCTCTGCCTTAGAGTTTACCGAGTTCTCTGCATAAAATTAACTATACATCAGTCATCTTAGCAAGATTTATTTAAAAACAGAGAACATAGTATTAAAAGAAAAGAATTACTTTAACATCTAGTTTTGCCTGTCTCAGAAGTTAACAAGATAAGACATTCTCAGCTTACTTACAGAGAAAACAGAAAAGTGAACAGCTTACTTTTTTGAAAACAATCTCCTCTGTCTAACCACTTTGGCCATACTGTCAGCTTTCTTTGATAACTGGATACCTTCTCTTTGCTCTTTTCATTGTCTTGGGGGACTGTGTCAGTTTATAGACTCAGACTTTAAGGCCATAAGGGACCATCATGATCATCTAGTTTGACCTGCACATTGCTGGCCACAGAAGCTTACCCACTCCTGTAATAGGCTTATACTCTCTGGCTGAGTTACTGAAGTTATCAAATATTGATTTAAAGACTTTAAGTTACAGAGAATCCACTATTTACTCTAGTTCAAACTAGCAAGTGACTCAATCCCCATGCAGCAGAGGAAGGCGAAAAACAAAACGAAACAAAACAGGGTCTCTACTAGATTTCCCTTAATCAAGGGCCACCATCTCCTCTTTCAAACCAATTTTCTGTTTTCCTCTAAGACATGGCTCATGGAGGATGCAAAGACACTTGGCTATTTATCATCATCATCTTTCAAAGGCTTAACATTTTAGACTACATTTCACAGACCAGTCTGCATGTCTATACCCTAGTCAGTTGTATATTATCCTTCCAAAGAGACAGAAGATCATTTTCCTCAATATTGACCTTGGCCTTTCTCATTTTCCATTGTTACTAATTAGGGACAGAGGTCTATTACTCTTTATTCTTAATAAATCTGGTGAGGCAGACAATCACAATGCAAGATTTTATACCTTTCAGGAAGTTCTTTATATCCATTTCCTGTGTCACCCTGGATGTTACATCTCTAGAAGCAGCAAGATAGAACTGCCTTTCAAAGGTTAGCTTAGATTTTTATTCACAGCAATTTTCAAGATGGCAGGCAGGGGAGGAGATTTTGAAGTCTTATGCAGCCTCTCAGAACACACAATGTCTTCAGATGTTCCTCTCCTTCTCCCATTAAAAAGATGTCTATAAATATTCCCGGAGGGTTTCCCAGCTCTTCATGTGGTCTCCAGAGATAAGCTTTCTTCAGCCCTTAACACTTCTACAGCAAAACCTTTAGCCTCTAAAGATCTAATTCTCTTCAGGTTCTCATTTTCTTTTTCACCCCTTGATTTCTACTGGCTCCTCCAAAAATGGGGAAGTAGCCTCAAGCGCCAAGCCGGCATTGTACGCCTCAGGGACCCCCAGAGGGGGTTTCTCCATAAATTTGGAATTACATTGCAAGAAACTTTTTTCTTTGTAATGAAATGTGAATGTAAGAAAAGAAGAATTTTTCAGGGCTTTCCCTGTTCCTGGATGAGGGCAGACAAAGGAGTAACTTTGCTTATTCACTCCTCTGCTCAGCAGATTATGGAACTGGCCTAACTCTAGAAATCAAACTCCTAAATCTGCTCAGAAGTTCTATAGATTCCTTAAAGAAATAGTTTGTCTCCTTCCAAGTGGATGCAGCAGTAATAGCCTGATTGAAAAACAAAACAAAACAAAAACCCTACCCTCCCTTTGGATGTGTCCTTGTGGAAACCCATTAACAGAAATTTGGAATTGGGGAAATAAGAATATTTCTGACTGACTAATTGCAGCTCCGTTTTCTGTTGTGTCTTATCCCTTCTGTCTCTAGACTGACATAACATCTATCTTCCTATCAGAGTTGTGAACATTATCTACATTTTTTGTTGTTTGCTTGCAAACTTTTATTTGAATCTAGAGCTTCAAAGAAACATCTTAGTTTTGAATGCTATCCAAAAATTTTGAGGCTCTTTATTTCATTTCAGAAGAAGTCATTTTCTTCCCCATGACTCTTATTTCTATAGATTTATTTCAGAATACGTCTTTTTAAAAAACTATTTACCATTTTGAGGCTATGCTCTTGTGGGTTATTAACACCAGAATTGTTTCACAGAAATGTGGCATTATACTGGTATAGTGCAGCTACTTTGCTTTATACTGCCAATATATATACACTGTACGCTATTCATATAAATAGTGGCTTAACTTCAAATGTGTTCTATTTTAAAATATTTTGGCAAAATGCTAATAATAAAATTAAGTTCGGAATAATCTTACAGAGGCCAGCCATGAGCCAGTCCAAAGAAGTAAAGTGTGTGTGGGTGGTCGGTTAGCCAAGAGATTGATTGGTATCAGGGGCAGTCCAGGGCAATGGCTGGAGTTCTCATAGAGGTCAGTAACTGGAAGATCCAATCCAAGGGACTGGGATAGCAGCTTAGGGAGTCAAGGTAGGGCAGGGCAGCATGGCAACAAAGTGGTGTCAGACAAGGTAGGGTGAGGCAGCAAGGCAGGGTCAGGTGAGGCAATCTAGGCAGCAGTAAGCAGGCAATGGTTTGTTGCTCAGACAGCTTCCTCTTGGGGCCTTTGTATAATCCAGGCTCCCAATGAGAGTACTACCTGTCCATCCAATCAGAGGCCTGGGGTTTGGTTGCTGTGGCTCTGTAGGCATTTAGTACTAACGCTGTTGATTCAGGGCAGTGGTTAAGTGCTCTGTCATGGTTCAGCAGCTAAGTATGCTGCCTAAGGACCTCGAGAGTCTAGGTTCAGTATTGATATCCTGACAGTATTCCAAGACAAAAATAACTACATTAAAATAGTGTTAAGTCTGAAAGAACTTAAAGATGAAAAAAATTAGAGATGTTGTCTTCATCTCTAAACCAAGTACTGGAAATTCAGCATTAAGATTTCACTTAAAAGAATTCCAAACATTTTAAAGTACAGATATGCACAGTTAATGCAGCCAAACAACCTTAATTCCTGCCCAGTAGCAAAGCTGTGCAGTAACCATCTGATTATGCTTAAGACATTTGGTGCGTGTGGTCCTAGGTTAGATTGTGATTTTTGAAGACAAGAGGTTTTTCTCATATTTTTCCCTTTGTGGTGTCCTTAGCTCTTTAACTATTGTCCAGAGCCTCCACAATAAATACCACTCTCATCAGCTGCCTGCGTTGGAATCAATCTGCCCCCTCCCTCATTTTTAGTTATTATCCTGAGTGGAGTGATCTTTGATGGTTTAAAGTGGTACATTCTACTGTATTGTCCAATACATGAATATATTTATAATAATCAAACTTTTATTCCTTAAGGGAAAAAGTGATGAAAAATTATATTAAATTTTTCCAAATTATCTGAAGATGGATAATATAAAAACAGGTGAAAACTTCTCTATTTACCTATACCTGCTCTCCAAAGACAATTATTAAGATGGTAGATCTAAAATTCTTGAATCCAGGCCTCCAGCAGATGAATAGTAAGAATTCTCTGACCATAGAATTCTGCAACAATTAAACTGCCTCACCAGCATGCAGTCCTCTTCATGCTTCTAAGGGTATCATGGCTCTCTTGCATTGATTCCAAAAGTAATTTAGTCTTTAAATGAAGACTGGATATCTTTTTAAAGAGATGTGCTATAGCTTAAACTGAAGTTATGGGTTTGATATAGGAATTATTGGCTGAGGTTCTGTGGCCTACGTTGTGCAAGAGGTCAGACTAGATGATCATATTGGTCTCTTCTGGCCTTAAAAATCTATGCAAATCAAATCTGGGCAAGAGCTGAGTTCAATTTTATTCTGAGTCTTCCAGTCACATTGTGTTTAGCGTTGGCCTGAATAGAAGCAGAATAATAAATTTCATGGTGATGTTTTTACCTTTTGACCTTTGTTCCTGTGTGATGGGCGTAATAGCAGTTGATAAGTTTGATAAATTATCTGTCTGAGAAGAATCAGTGAAAGATGTCATTTCTTTTTCTGTTTCAGGTATTGGTGGTAATTTAGTGGCAATTCAAGCTAGCAGAATTTCTACCTATCTCCATTTACATAGCATTCCTGGAGAATTGCCAGAAGAAGCAAAGGGTTGCTATTACCCATGCGGAACCTACTATGGTACAGGTATGTGTTGGTGGTTGTTAATTGTTGCAACTAGGTTATTGCACTCTTTTTTGCTTCTGTAGACCGACCTGTACACTCAGTGAATGTGGGCACCATATTCAGCTGTTGCTGTGATAGGTAGACAGTAAGGAAAAATTCCTCTATCTGCAACAATTGGATGGTAGGGAGGTTGTGTATAGGGCTTGAGTGGGAGAAGTGTAACAGGGACTGAGGGACAGAGATGGAAGTCAGGAGGGGTTAAAGACACTCCCCAAATGGCTGCACTCAGAGCTGCTTTGTCCTTTTATCCTCCAGTAACTCATTAACTTCTTCAGAAGTTAATCTGCAGAAAAGGACCTAGGGGTTACAGTGGACGAGAAGCTGGATATGAGTCAACAATGTGCCCTTGTTGCCAAGAAGGCTAATGGCATTTTGGGCTGTATAAGTAGGGCCATTGCCAGCAGATTGAAGGACATGACCATTCCCCTGTATTCGACATTGATGAGGCCTCATCTGGAGTACTGTGTCCAGTTTTGTGCCCCACACTACAAGAAGAATGTGGAAAAATTGGAAAGAGTCCAAAGAGACAAATGAAGGGGGATTTGTAAGCTGCTTTCAACTGTCGGAAAGGCGGGTTCCAAAGAGGAATGATCCAGACTGTTTTCAGTCAGATGACAGAACAAGGAGTAATGGTCTCAAGTTGCAGTGGGGGAGGTTTAGGTTGGATATTAGGAAAAACTTTTTCACTAGGAGAGTGGTGAAGCACTGGAATGGGTTACCTAGGACGGTGGAGGAATCTCCTTCCTTAGAGGTTTTTCAGGTCAGGCTTGGCTGGGATGATTTAGTTGGGGACTGGTCCTGCTTTGAGCAGGGGTTGGACTAAGTGACCTCCTGAGGTCCCTTCCATCACTGATATTCTATGATTCTACGAACTTATCTCTCCCATCTAACTTCAGAAGTTCATTCCCGTTCCCCACCAACACCCCGTTTACCCTTGCTGTCAAGGGTTGGCTAGGAGTCAACACACATGCACACATTGTCCTTCTCTTTCCAGTATTTGTGGAGAGTGTGCTGATTAAATACTGGGTTCATTATAAATAGTCTCTGCTTTCCCCTCCCAAACTCACCCACTGACTCTCTTGGAACTCACCCCCTTCTCTGGGTCCTTGTTTCTTTATCACCACACCACTCCCACCTCCCAAGCCCTGCTTCCTCACCACGACCACTGCTCCCCTCCAACACACCCCTCCAGAATGCCTGCTTCCCTCCCATTCCCAGCTCCACTTTATCACCCACTTGCCTTGCCTTCAGGTGTCTGCTTTATCACCCACTTGCCTTGCCTTCAGGTGTCTGCTTCCCCCTCAGTGCCCTAGTCCCCACCTGCTTTCTCCCAACCCTCTGAAAAATCCTATCTTCCAGGCTTTCATGTCTATTAGCCTCCTAGCTACTCAGTCTCCCCATACAGCAAGTTATGCTGCTGCCTCTCATATGTGTAGGCAGCAGCAGAGATTCCGTTGCCTGCAGCACGAGGTAGTCTGATTTTCCTCTAAGCTGAGATTTTTTGGTTTTCCAGTTTTCCCCAGAAATCACTAAGGTTCTCTCCACTCCCTGAAATTCTGGAAATGATCAGATGTTGTGTTCCAACATGATCACCTTACGTACAGCGAAGCAAAGAAATGCCATCATGTTGAGTGTAGAGCCTCACTTTGCTTGGCTAATAAGGAATTTCATTCATTCAAGTGTAAATTCTGTAATATGTCAGCCTATCTTGTAGGAGTTGAATCATATTAAGAAAAAGACGTGATTCTCCCAGAACTTGTTTTGTTTCCCAACTCTCTCCACCCTCTTTACTACTAATTGGGAGAAGTATCCTTCAGCTATCTAGTGCCGTTCTATAAACCAGCAGATAGTGTTGTAGCTGATACTTTACCCAGATGCCATGAACTTTTTTTATTTCCTGCTTTACCTTGTTAGCCTAAGTCATAATGGTTGTATTCCATCCATGTGATAATACTTGAATGGGAAGTTTCCAGTCAAGTTGTTATCATTATGTCACACAATGGTTGCTCTGACTTCCACAGTTTTTCCTTAAATTTAGAACAGAAGGTACCGTTTGTAAATGTGTGATAGCTTTTGGCAAGAGTTGATTTTTGAGAAGCTTCTGTTGCTCTTTGATATTTATGAAATGTACTTCTAACTAATAAATAAAAAAATAGGTGAATGTGAAGTTACTGCTTAGCAATATAAAAAGCCCTCTGAGGGACTTATGTAGAAGGCAAGGGTGGCCGAAACTTCCCTCTCCTGAGGAAACATATAAGGGCCTACTACAATTTAAAGTGGGTGGTAATGTTTAGGTAAGGAACCCAATCAAGGTGGCCAGGGGATGGTCTGATTCAGAGCAGACCGCCAGCAGTCCTGTTGATCCCCTGGCAAACACTAAACATAGAAGAAACTCTGAGGGAATTTGATGGTGAAAATCATGCATGCCCTCTCAGAAGGGTACAATTTGCACTCCTATTATTGATAAAAATATTTTCCAGCTTTCAAAGGGATAAACGGCATTTTTTCTTCTTCTTTTTTTTGTATTACAGGAGTAAATAACAAATCAGCCCAAGTTCTTCTCCTTTTGGTGATTCCTGGACATTTAATTTTCTTGTACACCATCCATTTAATGAAAAGTGGTCATACCTCTTTGACTCCAATTTTTATAGCAGTATATTTGTTTGCAGCCCTGCTACAGGTAAGAATAAAAAATGGTTATAATATGTTTTAGTTCTCAAAGAATACCATGTTTGATACTTTCTTTTAGATATATAAAGAGTAGAAGCAATAGGGTGTGTGTGTCCGTGTTATGGGTTATCAGCACACACCCTCTTTGTAATAAATTATTATCACACATACCCAACAGCTTCTGCAACTGCAGTTTGGGTTTCTCATCAGATACCTCACTGTGTCATTTTCCCAAGTGTATGTTGTGCTTCTTCTCTGTTCCTCATGTGTCAGCGCTATTAAAGCCAGTAAGCATCATATTAAACAATGGGAGAGGAATATGGCCTTTATTAATAGAAAGCAGGCCAAGAAAAATTCCTAAAAAAGTCTCAACTTGGTTTCATTCAAATAAAATGGATCACAGTCTTGGTTAACATAACCCACAGATGTAACAGTCTTATCTATATGCTTGTGTGTATCTCTTAAATGCTCATTAAAGGTGAAGTCAGTTTAGCAGTAACCAGAATAATAATTAATTGCGTCCATTGTTTTTATTAAACATTTTTGCATCACTTTTGCTGGCTTTATTTAAGTCTCTAGCCCAAGCAATAGCAGCAGTTGAAATAGTCATAGCATAAGCTGAAGTCACTCCAAATAAAAAAATCAGGTTATACATTGAATTGTTTTATTTACAGTCAAGGTTTTAGTTAAAACTTTGCTGAGTTGAATAAAATATTCAGTTATATTTAAAAAAAAAATTAAGGACATGAAAGATCCATTTGTGAAGTGTAGGTCTTACTTCTAAAATAACTATTACCAAGTTATCTTTAAAACTAACATCATCATAGTCAATAAATCTCTTACATAAAAAAAAAACCTATAACTCGGTGTTCTGAACTCTGTTTTTTTGTGTTTATTGGAGTGGTGTTTTTTCCGGTTAATTGTAAATGGGTAAAAAAAAATCACCTGGATTGTATATTTTAAATATACTCTCTCTATATCTATATCTATATCTATATCTATTCTGAAGTTAGAAATTCAGTGATTAAAAAGATGGATTTTGCAAACTGCTAGCATTTGAATTTTATATGAGAACACCATTTTTTCATCTAGTATACAATTGGAAAACTCAAGGCCTTGCATATAACTATGTCTCATACTAAAATTGTCATGACATTATTTTTAACTCTTTTCTTTCATACTTCCTGTTCTTTCCCATTCTATCACTTTGATTTGTTTAATTTCTCCTTCTCCATTCCTCTCTCATGGACTTACTTTACATTGTCCTGATGCAGATTTCACTGAAAGCAATGGATATGTCAAAAACTGCTAGAAGAAATTGATCATATGTTTTTCTATTATAATTATATTAGCAACTGTGCAAATACTATACTATCATTTCCCTCAGTTTTGAATTGGCATTTTGGAAAGTCTCAGGTTTCTCTTGCTGCTAACTGCTAATGCTAAGAAGCAGGGCTTTTTAGAATGGCCTGGTAGAAAAATCTTGGCATCAGCATAAGTATACACTTAAAGTACATTTTCAAAAATGTGAGAAAATTGCAAGGCCTGATTCACCTTTCACTTATGCCAGTTTTACAGTAGTAATATTCCACTGACATCAGTACAGTCCATCCTGATTTTTAATCTGATAGAAGCAAGAGGAGGCTGAAGCTTGCAGTTTTCCTTTTGTAGATGATTTTGTCTTTACCACAATCTATCTCTGGCCATGACAGACATTTTGCAGTTATTGTTCTTCAGTGACTGAATCACAACTATTGCACACTATAATTTTTCAAGGGTCTTTTGCAAAGTTACAATTAGGAACCCCATATTTCTAGTCACCTTATGAAAATATTCCACTACATTGATGGTTTCTTTTCTCTTCCTTTATTCCCTTTTTGTTATACCAGATATAATCACATTTCTATAATGCTGGTATATAGAAAGAAAGGCTTTGTATAGCTTTAATTAGCAGAATTCAGATTTTCATATAAATGACACTTCCTTTTCCCTTGAGTCATGATTACATCTTTGATTATCTGTACCACCTTTATCAGTTATGCTGGTGCTCTTTCTTACTGCCTATTGGGACCTTAAGAGTGTGGGCCTCCCATGCAATTGCACTTCCTTAGTTTTCTTCTTTTTTAACATTAAACCACTTCACTTCTTGCCTTTCATTTTCTGCTCAGCACTATTGACGAAATCTAGACACCTTGATAGTAATGAGAATAGTTTGAAATTACCAACTCAATCATTCTCTGCTGGCCTTTCTTTAGAGATATGCATAGATCAACTCTAATCTTGTTCTAATTCTTTTTTTCCCATGGGACTTTTATATTTTGTCCTCCTTCAACAGTTAGCCTTTTCAAGGATTTAGTGTTTTGCCTTCATAGTAAGATTAGAAAATCTCACCGCTAATTACTGTCATTTCAGTTATCAACCAAACCACAATCTCTTGAGCAATGAAATATAAAACTTGTAGTTGTTTCCTCTTTGTGTTTAAATCATCAGTATACGTCTTGTTTTATGAAAGACCTACATTTTAAAAGGCTAAAAGTGCTTTTTTTTAAATTTGAGGTAACAAATGAATATCTGTAGACGGCCAGAACACAATAATACCCAAAGGCAATAATCAGTTATGGGCAGTCTAAACTGAGCAGGATTGATATCGTATTACATTATTCATTATATTCGTTTAGGGCCAAAATCTGTTGTAGAATATTTGCACTTTCTTTCGGTTATGGTGATCATAGCCACATACTGAATCTATTTATAGTCCCTTTGGTATACTAAAATTCTGCTTAATAAATGAAAAATGGATGACTTTTCTAGCCCTAAAAACCTCTTGACATTTGCAAGATGATTATAAAGGAGAACAGAGCTTTGATAGTGATGGGAACTGCTGGTTTAATGCAACTGATCTCTCCACAGAACACCGCTGTATCTTCCACTGGGTAGCCCCCACAACAATATCCCATCAAATTGTGTTTATTCTTCTTCATTACCATTGTGATGTCTCTCTTCCTGTTTCTCGCCCTTCCCTGGGTGTGATTCCAAGCCCACAGAGTCAGTGGCTTCCATTAAATTCAGTGGTCTTTGGAGCACTTTCATGGAGTGTCTTCTTTCCCTATCCTCATCCCCTGTTGTTAACTGCAATTAATCGACAGCCCTAGTTTACATAAATATAAATTAGCATTAATATAGATTTAGTTATTATTAATCAATAGTACGCTATGTGTAGTAACAGAAAAACTCGTAGAAAGTCATGGAATGAATTTACAATCACTTTTTAAACATAACCATTGACCTCTGTAAATACTGGTTTTGATTTTGAAAATAGTGTGAACTGGTCAGTATTATGGACTAACGATCATTTTTATAAACAAAGCTGTTTTGATTTTCAAAAGATGAAAAAAAACCAGCAAACAACTTTGTTTTGTTCCTCTAACTGTAAATGGGCCATGTCTTTTAAACTAAATGAATGATTTGGATCTATTGCTTCAAATCTTGGCTCTGTTGAACTCAATGGCAAAACTTCTGCTAACGTCAGTGGGGTCAATATTTCAATCATTTTATTTACATTACATCTGAGAAAAAGTAAACCACTTTTCATGCGGGGATGGTTTTTTTTAAGATTGAGTGTAAAATCTCAGAAATAGTTTTATAATATAAAGCCTGGCACATACGTATCTATGGCACCATTCTCAGGTAATGCGCAATAAGTACTGTAATTATCCCTCCACTATGTACAAATACCTACTGAAACCTATACATTACTTCATTTTATGAAAAATACAAATAATACAGCATATATTGTCTGGGCAAACAACTGTTTATTGCTGAAAATCAAACATGACAGCAGACTGATTTAAACATGGCTTGGGTTTGATGTGTATTGTTGAGGGGGAACATAAATGTTTTCTGAAAACTATATAAAGCCAAGCTTTTGATACTTTCTTCATGAAAATACAGTCTGGCTATGGATCAACAATGCATATCTGATTGAATAGCTCAGGGACATGCAAAAGGGGAGCAAGCAGGGGTACAGGGTTCTCCTTCCCCCAATAATTGGCACAGAATTCCTCCAGCCCCAGGGCCGCGGCAGGGAGAGAGAGTGAGCATCTGTGGCCCTGGCTGGAGGAGCGCGCTCTCTCTCCCCTCCGCAGCCCCAGGGCCAGAGGAGCTCTGAGACCCCATCACAACCAAGTATTTGTTTATGAATACATTTATTCAGAGGGCTCCACGGTGCATGGATTTTCGTTGAAATGGTGAGTGCACTGCTGTTTATTTCTATACATATAACGTATGTGCGTGTGTTGATATGGTTTAAAGCAGGACTTGGGAACCTTTGGCACATGGACCATCAAGGTAATCCGCTGGCAGGCCACGAGACATTTTGTTTACGTTGACCATCTGCAGGCACAGCTCCCAGTGGCCAGGAATGGCGAACCGCGGCCACTGGGAGCTGCGGGGGGCCATGCTTCTGGACAGTCAACGTAAACAAAATGTCTCGCGGCCCGCCAGCGGATTACCCTGATGGGCCGTGTGCCAAAGGTTGCCGAACCCAGGTTTAATGTGTATACTATCTGTTTGTTTAACATGCCCCTCCAAAAGTGGTCAAATTTAAATTCCTGCACATGCCCCTGGAATAGCCATACGGTCGTCCCTCTTTTTTTTTGAGGCACAGTGTGCTTTAACTATTTGCAGCTAGGCATAAAGAATAAGGTTTATTTTCAGCCTTGTCATGCAGCAATAAAATGAAGGCAAAACTGGAGTAATGAAACCATCAGTCTTACAGCAAGCTGCTTTGAACATTCAAAGGCTGTCTCTGTGCTTCAGGTTCCTGCTGAGCCAATAAAGAGCCCTCTGAGGAATTTTCACACCTACCAACCAAATCTCAGCGTGCAGCTGTGTTATGGACTCTGGAAATAAACAAGTAATGGGAAACTCTAGAAGCCATCACGCAGTAGATTTGCCGTGATAAAATACAATTACTCGTATCAGTAAAAATCAGAACAGTATTCTTGTGTAGTGACATATTTTGAACAGTCCAGAGTAGTTTTCTATTTGACTGCAAACTGGAGAATTCAGTGGTGTTTTGATGACTTATTTCTTTACAGTTAAAAGGTGTCTTGGGTGCTACAATAGCCTGAGGCCATAAAGAACCTTATTTTTATAATTTTGGAATGTTTACTAATGGCCCTATTCTATAATACTTACACAGAGGGGGAAAATACCTCATGAAGTTCAATGCAGTTTTTGTCTGAATAAGGATAATAGGTCTATATGGAAGGAGAATATTGCTGAATTTTAAAGACTGCTTTTTATATTATCCAAAGTTGACTTCCAAAATCTACAGCATGTACCGATACCAGAGGTTCTCATGATTAAAGAAAATGTTAAAATAAACGCCCAATCCTGGCCCTGCTTCTGCCAGCTTTGTGCCACAAAGGAGCAGGAAAGCCAGTTGAGGATTCCAGGTTTACACTGATATAAAGGTGTCAGCACATAAAGTTGCACTGGTTTAACTAAATTGATTTGAACACATACCTTTAGTTAAACCAGTGCAACTCGGTGTTTAGAGCAGGCTTTAGTTTTTGTATATCAAGGTTTTTATACCATACTTATCTAGATACTCGGATACCATGGTGATAAGCACTTTAGATAGATATCATGTAATTATACATGTTGCTTAGATACAGTTTAAGAATTTTAAGGCCTGATCCTAGCAAACCTGGGGATCATCAAAGCACAAAGTAGTCTTAAGCAATGCCTCCTTTTTCTTGGCCTTGCTCCCAACACATCTTCTGTGCTGGGATTGAGGGGAGGAAGAGGCACATAGAGCTGGTTATGCTGTCAGTGCTACTTAAAGATTTGCCAATATTTATCTTGGTTTAGCTTATGCCTGTAAATTTACAGGTGCATGTTAAACTGATATTATAACCAGTTTTAAACAGATATGATTATCCATACACTGAGTCACACCAGTTTAACAAAATTAGTTTGATGCAACTTCGGTGTGTAGACCTAGCCTAAGTGTGTTTATGTATCAATTTGTTTACCATTTTGAATTTCGTCCAGAAGTAAACAAGGAGCAAGTGGAATATACCCATGCTGGTGTCTGTTGCTTAAGAGGCAGGCTGTTGAATGATGAATGCATTGTAGCTTGTGCGTTTGGTGTCCACTTACACCCCCAAACTGTGTGAATTGCACTTTTCTAACGTGGAAGTAATTATGGCATGGCTGACAGTGGCAAGGTCCTTCTTAGAGAAGAAAGGGGATAGTATTCTTCTGGAAAGCCAGAGTTGGTAGAAATTCTTTCCATATTTGGTGGAGGCGGTGGATTGATTCCTGTGGTTATGACATGGAAAGAACCAGGACTGTTGACGTGTCACCACCAGACAAGATTGGGTTTTGTTTTGTTTTAAAAAGTAATGGAACAGTCTACATTTTTGGAACAACGAGGTATCTGCATCCAGCATCCATATTCTCTGAGTATTCAGGGCCTACTTTGCAAGTACTTTGAATGCAGAATTTTCATTGCAGTCAATGGGAACTCAATGAATGGAGGCTTACAGAATGAGACCATTGTAGGTACTTTACAGTTACCATTCAGACAAGGCCCCATAGAGATGCCATGAGGGGGGAAAAAAAATCTGAGAAACATAATGTGGAATTAAAAATAATTTTAATCTCATCTGGGACCACAGATAACTAAAATGCTATAATCATAATCCTGTGGTTATAGCATGACATTACAGGTCAGAGTTGTGGTTGTTTTGGTGCCTTAATTATGCATTTCTTATAGTAACATGTTTGGAGTTCTTAACTGTAAACTTAACTCTGAAGTCTCTGGTTTATAATAGTTGGTTTGGGGATAATTACTACATCCATCAAATGGATTTTACCCAATATGATACATACTCACGACCTTCATTCTACCTTTCTCTCAGAATTCATGCATAATACAAGAAATGCACATATTATCCAGTGCTTCACTCATGAAAAATATACACATGTAAACAACCTCTATCCTGTTTTCTAGCGATAGCTAAATGAATTAGTAATGGGAAAATAAAACTGTATTTCATAATACATTATCACTTTGAAACAAGAGTAAAAGCATGAGGCATAACAGCAGTGAATTTAGTACTAGCAGCAAGCCACAAGAAATGCTGCCAATACCCCTTCCCCATCAAAGAATCTTCATCACTGTTAAAACCACTGAGTGGTATTGGCTCCAGACCCAAACTTATGGCTGAATGTTGAAGTGACCTGGATATTGAAATGATAGAACATTAGAACTATGTAGCTAAATTTTACCCATTCCTGTAGTTCAGTGTTGGCACTCTGATTACACAAGCTACATCTATCTTCATGAAAGATATTTAAAATGTCTTATTTACATATAAATAAAATATAATGGATGTGCTTATAATATTGTGTGGTTATAAAATTTTTATCAGCATGAATTAATCTGGGTTTTATCATAATGGTAAAATCGTAAGTCAGTCATGCAGGAAATCCTAAATTAATATACTTTACCAATAAAACCGTTATAGTATCCCACAACATACCATAATGTATTCTTTCTACACTACATAAAACAGGACATATATATTAGTAATGTTTAAGAGATTTTTTTAAATGTCGGGTTTTATTGGAAATATTTTTTGTTTCTTTCTGCTTGTGAAGCCAGGTGCCTTAATAACCATGAGTCCAACTGCAGAGGGCTCAGAGATAGTAAAGATATCTAAAAATTACCAAAAATCAGCTTTTTTGTGTCTAAAATCAGAAATTGAAAGTTTATCCCTAGCCCTACAAAGATGAGAAGCAAATTCTAAGTCCCATTAAAAAAGAAGGAATATTTCTTTTTCTGTGGTATAATGCTCCCATTTCTAGCCCTGCAGAGTGATGAGATATTGAACTTCTAACATTAGGCACCTAGTTTTGAAAATATAGTTTTATGTTATGTACACATATTTACTATTTACTTCATGACTTTGCATCATTAGTACAGTGTGTAGGCTGAACAAGATTTGTCTTCTCAACAGTCTCTTTTTGCCACTTCCATTATACTGTTTTCCACTGTTCTCTGACCTCAGCTGCCAATACGTTCTTATTAAACTGAGTTTTACCAACACCATCATACTTGCTAATTTTACATACTGCTTTTTGTGACACTAAATACAAAAGCCTTCCTGAAGTCCAGGCTGATTATGCCGTCTGTTTCATAGAATATCAGGGTTGGAAGGGACCTCAGGAGGTCTTCTAGTCCAACCCCCAGCTCAAAGCCGGGGGGTTGGACTAAATCATCCCAGCCAGGGCTTTGTCAAGCCTGACCTTAAAAACCTCTAAGGAAGGAGATTCCACTACCTCCCTAGGTAACTTATTCCAGGGCTTCACCGCCTTCTTAGTGAAAATTTTTTTCCTAATATCCAACCTAAACTTCCCCTACTGCAACTTGAGACCATTACTTCTTGTTCTGTCACTTTTGTCAATTTTTTTTGTCAGTCACATCAAGAAATTAATCCAATTAATTCATCTTGACCTTCCTTTTAAAAGGTCAATATTTCATTCTTTAACCAGTCTGCTTCTTTCCAAGTATTATCCTGTCTTTTCCCTGATCAATGACTGTAGAGTCTCTCAGTTCTGAGGACAATCCTTTTATGTATGCAGCTACTCAGTTATTTCTTTGACCTTTCTGAAACATGGTGGTCAATTTATCCTCCCTTTAAGTCTTGTAGAAATCAAGGACTACTTTTCTCCCAAACCTACAGCAGCCAGATATTTTAGAAATGGAAATATATAGGCACAATTTGGAGTTTTAAGTCTTTAATTTTAAAAATGTCACATTCTGCACTACATTTTACTATGTACAGTATTTCTAATTAATCGTGTCTCTTTTCGGAGCAAGTAATAATATTGTTCTTTAAAAGAGTTCCCACATCATTAGACTGATAAACCTGTATAACTATTGTCTATTTAAGTCACGGAGTCTGCTATGTAGGGGCTGTAAGGGAATGTTTATGTACAGTATCTCTATATACAGACCTTTTTTGTCTGTGTTGGAAGAAGGAGCTGACTGAAAGAATCTGACAGAATCTTCCAAAGAAAACATCTGCTTTTAAATATATTTGTTTGGATTCCAGTAAGCACACCTAGCACATGCATAATTAGCTTAAACTACAGAGTTGCCTATTCAGAAGATATGTTTATCTAAATAAGTTATGCATATTTCATAAAGAGAAAATAGGGAGAGTGTTTGGTAATTTCTTTAAAAATCCACAAGTTTAGATTTAAAATATGCTTTTGTAGTATAAAGCATGAATTTTTTAATTTTTAAAAAATGAAGTGCTGAGAGGAAGTTTTGTAATGTATTTAATCATTTTAGTATATTTAACATGGTATTTTCTAAACTTGGCTTTAATCTAGAGATCATTTAAAAAAATCTTATGAGCACTGAAAATGTTCTAGCAACTGATAGCATTTGGAAAGATAATATATGCATTTAGTTTTAAATTTTCCAATTTAAAGAATACATTCATTCGGATCTTAATTTTTGACTTTTACCATTTTTGTATTACCGGTACATATATTTTCTTTGATGTATATAGTAAATCTTTTTCTGTATGTTAGTAAGATAAGAACTGTCCTTAATTCAGACCTCAAGTTATAAATCTTAATTCCTGAAGACCTGATTAGCTAAAAAGACATTGTGGTGTATGAACATTTATTTTAGCCTAGGGAGTCCCATCCAAAGAGACAAGAAGAGATGGAGACTCAGTATGCTTTTCCCACCACTCATGCCATGCCACATAATTGAAGGGAACCAGAAATTCTTATACAGCTGTGGAATATTCAAAAATGAATCCTTACTAGTACTGGATTACTAGTCAAACATACCTTCAGCATTAAATTAATATTTCTTAGGTGTTGAGACAGTCACAGCTGGGAATAAAGTCTTTAACACAGCACTTTTACACCAGGTCTGAATTTGGTTCAAAGTGCAGATCTCACAATGCCCATGGGAATTGGACCTGGGTTGAAATTGATACTTCATGTTTCTAGGCCATTTACATTGGTTCCTACTGTCCGAGTGAAATGTTAGATCACATCTTTCTAATTGTTACAAAGATGTGATCTAACAAGTGCTCCTGTGCATCACACTAAACTTCAATTTATTCAGCACTGCTCCCGTAAAGCCAATCTCCCGACTTACTCTCTCAATTTCAATCAAATTATGCCTTGTGGCATTTGGTTATTTTTATATTAATTAACCTCAAAACTTCATTGTTTCTTATATTTTTGTATTGAAAATATAATTGCACTGTAGGACAAAGTATCAGAAAGAGCACTAGTGGTGTGGACACCAGGGGGACAGCTTTGGTTATTGGAAACCAGGAGGTAGTTGAGACTTTACATACTGGGGAGAAGATGCATCTTGTCTTTTCTTCTAAAGGGCATATCAAGTGAGGTCCCACAGCAATCAGTCTGGGGCCATTTCTGTTCAATATCTTCATCAGTGATTTAGATAATGGCATAGAGAGTACACTTATAAAGTGGCAGAGGATACCAAGTTAGTGAGAGTTGCAAGTGCTTTGGAGAATAGGATTAAAATTCAAAATGATCTGGACAAACTGGAGAAATGAGCTGAAGTAAATGGGCTGAAATTCAATAAGGACAAATGCAAAGTACTCCAGTCAGGAAGGAACAATCAGTTGCACACATACAAAATGGGAAGTGTCTGCCTAGGAAGTAGTACTGTGGAAAGGGATCTGGGGTCATATAGATCACAAGCTAAATACAAGTTAACAGTGTAACCCTGTTACAAAAAAAAGCAAACATCATTCTGGGATGTATTAGCAAGGGTGTTTTAAGCAATACATGGGAAGCAATTCTTCCGCTCTACCCCGTGCTGATTAGGCCTCAGCTGGCGTATTGTGTCCAGTTCTGGGTGCATTTCAGGATAGATGTGGACAAATTGGAGAAAGTCCAGAGAAGAGCAACAAAAAATGATTAATGGTCTAGAAAACATGACCCATGAAGGAAGATGGAAAAAAATTGGGTTTGTTTAGTCTGGAGAAGAGAAGACTGAGGAGGGACATAACAGTTCTCAAGTACATAAAAGGTTGTTACAAAGAGGAGGGAAGTAAATTGTTCTCATTAACCTCTGAGGCTAGGACCAAAAAGCAATGGGCTTACATTGAAGCAAGAATGGTTTAGGTTCGATATTAGGAAAAAATTCCTGTCAAGGTAGTTAAGCACTGAAATAAATTGCCTAGGGAGGCTGTGGAATCTCCGTCATTGGAGATTTTTAAGAGCAAGTTAGATAAACACCTGTCAGAGATGGTCTAGATAATACTTATAAGCACAGGGGACTGGACTAGATGACCTCTCGAGGCCCCTTCCAGTCCTACAATTCTGATATTTCACCTTTTAGGCAAGGGTGAAAGTGATCTTGAGTTTGTGGGGAGAGGGGTTTGAATTCCTCACTCCCCACACCAGCAAGGTACTAACTGCCCCAGTTCCCCCAGTGTCTACAATTACACCCACCAATATACACACAGTATGACTTTCAGAGTTGCTGAGCATCCACCACCTCCGACTGAAGTTCAGTGGGCATCCCAGATGCTCAGCACATCTTAGAAATCAGGCCTGTTAGCTTAATGTTTCTGCTAAAATAATCAGCAGTGAAATGGATTAATGTTAACATCTAGGGTGGGATTTTCAAAACTGCTCTAATTCCACACCCACTGATTTTGGATTATCTTTTGTTTAATGTTCTGCCATAGGTGTTTACTTTGTTATGGATTGCTGATTGGATGGTGCACCACTTCTGGAAAAAAGGAAAAGATCCTGACAGTTTTTCTATCCCTTACCTTACTGCGTTGGGAGATCTGCTTGGAACTGCCTTATTAGCTATGAGTTTTCACTTTCTGTGGCTCATTGGTGATAGAGATGGGGATGTTGGAGACTAATCATTCAGATGGATATATTGTTCCCAGTAGATTCGGAAGAAGAATAGGAGACAACTGCTTACCATTCCAGTTGAAGGATTTCAAAACGATTATTCAATTTAGTATGGTAATTAAGGTGGCACAGATATTAAATGGCCTTAATTTTTTTTTAATGAAAGGTGGAACAGAAAGGATTTTATCTGATTTTTACCCTGAAAGTGAGGACTGTTGCCAGTTGAAAACATCTGACCAGATACAATGAAGTCTAGGCTGATTGTTTGACAAGTGTTTTGTATTAGGGAAAAAATGGAGCGTTTAAAAAAGGAAAATCATGGGATATCATTTAAACCAGAGCTGTTTTTAACTGACAGTAAATGAAAAATGAAGAAGGGAAATTAAAACAGATCAGTGGCTTATCTTGTCTTTTTTAGCTCTCACAAATTGGGTATATACTTCAAATCACAATGCACAAAGAGTTCATTGAGTCAAAATAATTTCCTTTTCACAGACACGTCTACTTAATTGATTATGTGTCTTTGCCATTTTTAGTATTTCTCCAGTTGCCGCAAGCTGTACATCAAGAATAATAATTATTGTAATGATTTGGGCCCTAATCCTTCAGCCATTTTAACACATGCTTAACTTTACGCACATTAGAGGAACTACTTGCATGTACTGTTACGCTCTTCGAGAAGTATTTGCATGATTGGGCCCTACCACAGTGTAACAAGAGAACTGCAACCTACTTCTTTTGCCCTTGGTATCTGTCTAAATCAATTGTGTAAGCCAGGGGTTCTCAAACTTCATTGCACCATGACCCCCTTCTGACAACAAAAATTACAACACAACTCCAGGAGGGGGGACTGAAGCCTGAGCCCATCCGAGCTGCCCTGGGTGAGGGGGCCAATTCCAAAGCCACAGGGGAGCCTGTAACCTGAGCCCTGCCACCGAGTGCTGAAGGCCTCAGGCTTGGGCTTTGACCCAGGTGGTGGGACTTGGGCTTTGACCTTGGCCAGTGGGGCTCAGGCTTTGGCTTTGGCCCTGAGCCCCAGGAAGTCTAATGCCAGCCCTGGCGACCCCATTAAAACAGGGTCATGACCATCTTGGGGTCCTGACCCACAGTTTGAGAACCACTGGTATAAGCAAACACATTTAGCATGATGCTGCATTGATCTATATTAATGAGGATAAGCTAGAGTGAAGCTAGTTTTCTGTTGAAAAATGTACTCCTAGTTGGCAACTGGAGAGGCTTCTAGTATTAATATTAAAAGTACTGTCATGGCATTGACATTTATTATGTACTTTAAGGTTGTGTCATTGTTCCCATTATAATAATCAGTTTTCAGGTGTTTCAGTTGTAAATATTTGCCCCAATCAAAACTTGGGGTGTATAAGATTGTGTTGCTTCTTAGACTTTTTAAAAATTTATTTGGACTTTTTGAAAGTTTACATAAACTTTCAAAAAATATAGGGCCAGAGCGTACCATCAACTTTTAAGCAGAAATCTCCATCGTTGTTAATAAGGATTTCTGTTTAAAAGCTGTGGCAGAATATGGCCTATAGAGAAAGAAATTACTGGCTGAATGTTTTCTTATATTTGTTTAACTTAAAGCTTAAAACATGAAGTTTGGCAAGTGATTGGTCTAATTAGTAATTTGAAAAAATACATTAAATTGTACAGATATATTTTGAAAATTGGCTACAATTCATGCACAGCAAATGTTTCTGAAATTTAAAATCATGGAGGACATCCTAAATACATAATTGTGTAAATACTATAACCAAAACTTTCAAATTTGGAGACTTAAAATTAGACACCTAAATCCATATTAGACTCCCAAATTAGACTCTTAAGTCAGCCTCCATCCTTATCCTGCAAACATTTATGTGTGTGATTTTATGCATATGAGCAGTCTCTCTGAATTTAATAAGACTACTCAAATTCATAAAGTTATATTTGCGCATAAGTTTTTACAGAATTGGGGCATTAAACACTTAAAAAGTTGACCTTACTTGCAAAAAGCTGCTGAGCATCCTCATCTCCATGGAAAAACAGGGTGTTTGCAAGTCCAGAAAAAAAAGGCCAGGTCCTTGGGTGCCTAGATATGGATTTAGATGCTTAACTTTAGCCACCCTCATTTGAAAATTTTTACTTGAGCGTTTTCTTAAAATTATGACTACCTAGTTGACAGATTGGAAAGGATCATAATGTCTTCTACTTATGTGAGGTAAAGATGAATATCACTTTAAGTTCCCTGACTTTTGATAGTTTTGTATTCATGTTATTTAAATTAGTTTATTGTAATGTATATTGTGAGAAATACTATAAATTGTTTAAAAATGGGATAGTTATTATTCACTTTTGACTTCTTTAAAATGCTGTTTTTATTCTGTGCTATAGACCTAGAAATAATTACAGAATTGAATTCTGGTGGAACTACCTTGTTGAACTACATTGTCATGGCAAACTTTTTTATTGGAGGAATTTCTGGATTTTAAAATCCTAATAAATGAACTGCAAAGCTCTTTAAACAATAAAAAATAGTTTCTTCACTGCATTGAAATACCTGAATGAACAGTACTTATATAATGTATGTTTGTATTGTAGTATTTATTGTTCGCTGATGGTAGCACCCATGATGTAAGTTTTCCAGACAAACAAGAAGGAATGATCCCTGCCCTGAAGAGTACACAATCTACGGAGACACAGAGAAGGTATGTGTACACTGTAGCAGAGAGTGAGCCTCTCAGTCTGGGGAGACAGCCCTGTGGCTAAAAACAGCAGTGTAAGCATTGCAGCTGGCTTTCAAGTAGAGGGGGTTGGGTGATGAGGTGGGGTGTTCAGGTCAGAAGCAGTGAATGAACCTGTGGGGAGGGGAGCCCTGGAAGCAAAGATGGTAGAGGAACTAGAGCATGAAGGCAATGAACAGGGAAACTAGAGGGATGTGAAGTGGAACTGAGAGACAGAAGAAGTCTAGGTATATTGAGGGGGGAAATGGGGGGATACTGGTGTGACAGAGCAACATGAGTATCTTGTGGAGGCAGTGAGTGTAAGGTCCAGAGATATATTAGATGAGGCAGTGCCAGGGAGCAACAAAACCCTTTCTGTAACAAACAGAAGGCAGATATTTGCAGAAGAAGAAAAGTCTGGGGGAATAAATGGTGGGACCCACTGCACTGTTTTCAAGAAAGGAAAAGGGAATGGACTTGGAAGGGAAGACAGATGGAGGAGGAGAGAATGAGGGCATTGGGGGGAAGAGAGAGTGGGGAATTTGGAGGGAGCATGAAGGGTATAGGGTGAGATGGTAATGGGGGGATAGATGGGTGAGGAAAAATGAGGGCTTTAGGAGAAAGGGAGGGGAGAGTGAAGGGTTAAAAGAGGTTTGTGCTGAGAGGGAGGAAAAGTTGGAGATCTGGAAGCAAGAGGGGGGGAGGACATGATTATGGTGAATGGGAAGATTTATGAACCCAGTGGGGTGGGTTAAAACAATATATAGTGTGGGGGCCTCAGGCAAGCTTGTGGTAGTTTTCAGAAAGAATCTTTATCCCCATATGCTGCTGCATGGGGACAGTATGGAAGAAGAAACAAAGGAGTTGTCATGGTCCATACCATCCTTCATCCACCCGGGGACCGTACGCATGTGGTCCAATTTTGATTCTGGCATTGTTGAATTCAGCGCCGCAGTACCCCACTGTTACAGGCCCAATTGGCCACTCACTAAACTGCTGTGAGGAAACACAGCCACTGGGTCCACAGGTGTTTTAGGCTTTTGGAGCCTGAATGAAGCACACCCACTGTCCCACTCTGGGGATCAATGGGCACAATCTAGGGGTACAGACATTGTCTAGCAGCCTTTCCTGAAGGCTGGAACTCACTGTCCTGCTCCCTAGTCTCTGGACTAAGTGTTGGCTCTTCAGACTCTCCCAATATCTTACACACACCCTCCTTTGGAATCCCGCGGAAAGTGAACTCTCAGAAAGCATGTGGTAGTTGCAGCATATAGCACAAAAACGCTTTGCATCAGCTGCGAATACTATTGTTCTACTTGAAGTCACAGCTATTTCTAACTGCAGAGACTGCTGTCCTAGTAGGTTGAAGTCGTGGTATCAGTTGTGTGGTAAGCCTCAGTCAAACAAATAAGTCCCCTCTGGTTTTCTTTTTCATAAGGTGGTAGATTCCCCTTCCAGGTGTCTGTATTTATTCAGACTCTATTGACTCAGCTAAAACCCAGTATCGGTCAGCCATACATTTTACTCAGCTAAATCAAATGAGATGAAATTTTGTGTCAGTATCCTCCTGGTCAAGCTATTTTTTAAAATTCAAATGAACTTTCATTTCCAGTCTTTCATATCCACTGATCAGTTATCAGGACCTATTTGTTTCTGCTGACAGGGTCAGAAGCACAGCTGCCCACTCAGCCTAATAAACCTGGGACGGGAGGAACACAGCTGTATTTCCTTAACCACTCCCAGTGGTGTGCACATTTTCTGTAGATCTAAGTTATTCTTAGTTTAAGAAATAGGTAGATGGATGCTGAACTGATGTGAGTATCACTTGGAGCTTTGAAAGGGCTGAACTCTTCTGTCACAACAGAATCTTGAACTCTGCTAATCTTGGTAAGTAAAGGGAAAATATTTTGTTTTTCAATGTATATATCTATAGTTTTACATACAAAATTAAAATCAAAAGTAGGTTATTATGGGGGGGTTACTTCTTTGAAAAGTTCATCCTTAAATACTTTTCAGGAATTGAATTGCTATTGTTCACTTTATGGTAAGTGTTAACTTTGTAATCATCTAGTTAGGTTAGTTCCATGTAGTGTGCTACACTGAGACAGATGTTATGTTTTGACTTAGTTGGAACAGCCATCTCCTTGTGCTATCCTAGGTATGGGCTTTGTTTTTACTTCATGATGTTTTGTTTTATTATATTCCCCTGATTTTCTCTTCCAAGTTGATAAAATATTGTCCTGTCTTTTGAAGTTAGAGTATTTAAAAATATGAAAAAAGTGATTTCCTTGCTTTCATGTCACTTCACTACCTAGAACAAGCTGAGTCTCTACTACAAGGATTAAAACTACTACCGTAGTGGAGCTTTGTAGGCTTGGGGCCCAGAATAGTAGCCAGTTTCTCAATTTAGGTGTATGTATTGTTCAGTCTAAATTCTGAAGATACTTGTATTAACTTAATTTAAATAAATGGGCTAGAAGTGTTAATGTAGTCCTGTCCACTCTCACTGTCCAAAATTCAACAGTGTTAAAGGTCCAGGGATTTGTATACAGAGATCCCACACCACTTAATGCTATGGCAAGCACACCATTAAAAATCCTTTTTACCTTTTATTAAGATACAAAAGAAGGAAAAACAGCTAAAGCGTTTGAAATGTAAAGCATTAAGCCTTTTATTTTAACATCCTTTTTAGAGAAAGAAATTTTTGTTTGACAGTCCTTTATATGGAATCAAAGATAGTAATAACTGTCTTTTACCCAAAAGGACAGTGTTAGTTGATGTGCGCTGGAGCTGTTAAGGTCCAGTCTTGCTTCATCTGAGGTGGTGTTTGTGTTCAGCTGGAGCTGGTAGGGGTGGTGATTTTGTCTGGATCCCTCTCTCTGGCCTGGTCTGGTCAGGACATCTCTCAGGATCAGGATGACAGAGGCCCAGGGTTTCAGGGAACAGTGGGAGTGGCAGCAATGGTGATGAAGCTCGCTTAGTCAGTTCTTCCCTTCCCTTTTTTCTGCCCAAATTGTCTTTAAGAACTCCAAAAGCGAGTAGTGGATGGAATATCCAATTCCCTCATTATTTTGTCCACCAATTATGCCTAGTATCTGACACACTAATTTTGGGTCATTTATTTCCGGTCCCTCATCTTCTGGTTTTATCAGCCATCATTTCCATATAGTCCTTGAACCATATCAGTAGGCCCTTTTTGCTTAGACTAATGCAGCTTTTCTGTCTCCTTTTCACATCAAGATTTATAGGGTATTGTGGCGCTTTATGGACTTTGACATACTTTGTACAGTTGAGCTCACAATTAGAGTAAATTTGTATCACAACAGATAGTAACTGGTTCACTATACTTAACATTTTAAAATACAGCATCTGGATGCATACATATGAGAACTCTGAAATGGAGTATTTAAAATTGCTCTTAGAAAGAAGAGAGAGCTTGTCACTGGAGGTAGGAAAAATTGATATAGCACCTTAATTATTGAATGACTATATTGTTCAAAAACTACAGCAGTGGTTTTAGAAAACAGCAAGTGCTATATATTTGTTAGTAATGCAAACTCTGTGGTGAAGTGACTGCTGCTTTTTGCTGGTGTTACGTAACTGATAATTTTTTTTGTTTTTCATAAATGAGTGAATATTTTAATTTCTAAACAAAACTAGTGTTTGCTCTCCAAGTATCAGTTTGATTAGCAGTTACCCATACATGTTCAGGAAGCTATAAATCACTCTTCTGCATTTATAAGTGATGGGTACAAGATTTTAATCAGAATTGGTGCATTTCAGCATGAAGGGCTCTTAGCTAATACTCGTGGAGATCTTTTCATTGATTTTAATGGGTGTTGGATCAGTCCAGTACTGTTCTGCACTGATGTTCTACTGTGAGATAAAAGTACAAAATATACTGTTAAGATGATCACAGTTGTAGCACCAGATACAAGTGCAGCATGTGGAGAGGTATCTAAAACTCTGGATGAGTGTTCAAGATCTACAAATGGGGCACTGGAAACCAAAAGGGTGAACATAGGATGAAACTGGATGGAGTTTAGATGCTCTGCAATAGGGAATTTCACTTCCACTTTCACTTTGCATCCTGCTGGCAGTCTTCTTTGTATGGAGGGGCGTGAAGTTTAGAATAAACTCTATTTATGCCCCTTTTTGTGAATTTGGTCTTGTACTTGAAAATTAGTTCCTCCTTTGTTTAACTTTCCCAAATCTATGTTAATGTGTTTTCAGTGGTGGTTTTGTGGGGTGGAGGATATCCTCTGTTAATGGCACCAAGAACCTACAGTGATCCAGAGAGTACAGAAAAATATTTTGCTTGGGAAATTTTTTTATTTAATGTTTTTGCTAGTGAAATGAGATCTTGAATGACATTCTTGGTAGATATGTAAGGTAGTAACTGACTTTCCAATCTTTGTCTTGAAAAATTAAAATATATATATCTATGTGCTGCGCCACACATTCTGTTGTTGATCTGGGATCTTAAACAATTTTTATCTATTGCAACATCTTTTCAGTCTGTACTTGTCTATTTTGTATACGTATCCTAACTATTTGAGCCAATACATGCAATCTGTCATGTGTCTTTAATACAATTGAAAATTGTTTAAATAATCTGGAGGTATTAGATGTCCCAAATGAGTGTGTACTTGGGCGGCAATCTGACTTCCTTTCATTCGTTAGGCTATTTTCCCACTTCTTCTTCATCATCATTATTTGTATTCTGGTAGTGCCTGTAGACACCTAGTCATGTATCAGGACCCCACTGTGCTGGGGACTGTATGCACACACAACAAAAAACTGGTCCCTGCCCCAGAGAGCTTACATGTGCCACAATGTAAATATTGGACAGTAGAGATGGGAGGTTTTTAAATCCAATGTATGAAAATATTTTTAGTCTCCCAGCAAACTTTCAGAAGTACCTCCAATATTCATAGTCTATTCATTACCTGTTAAATGTCTTGTTACTTGTAATGGATAGGTATACTCTTAGCAGTGCTCATTAATAGTTATCTAGGTAAGTGTGTGTATTTATATTCCAAGATTTTTATCCTAAAGAAGCACATCTGCTCTGTGTACTAAAGTTAGGAAATACATATCCCTGGGAAACAGGCATATCAAATTGTAAGGGTATGAGAGATCTTCTGTGATTTGAACTACAGCTATCAGGAACCACTCTCTGTTCAAATTACACACACTTTTAAGAAATTCCAGACAAGAGAGAGCCCTGAATAGAGCCTGAGGATTATTTTATTTACTATTTGACAAGGCTACTAGAGATAACTGTCCCTCTGGTCTTGGCCTTTACTGTCCTTTTTGAATAATTTAGTATTAAGTTGCATATGGAAGGAATGCCTCTAGGACATTTTTATTCAAATTATTGCTGAAAACCTCAACTGCATATAAAACAGCTAAAGGAAATCTAGCTGGTTACTAAGTGAAGTGTGAAGGAGGTGTCAGGGTTCCCTCACCACTTCGAACTCTGGGGTACAGACGTGGGGATCCCCTAAGTTTTTCTACCGTCTTAGGTTAAAAACTCCCCAAGGCACAAATCCTTCCTTGTACCTTGGATTAGGTAACGCTGCTGCCACCACCAAATGATTTAAACAAACATTTGGGGAGGGCCACTTGGAGCCCTGCCTTCCTCATATATCCCCCAAGTCCCTACACCCCTTTTCTTGGACAGGCTTGGTACAGCTGGTACAGCTGAACACAGACCCAAACCCTTGGATCTTAATGATGAAAAATCCATCAGGTTTTTAAGAATTTTAATTAAAGAAAAGGTAAAAGAATTACCTCTGTAAAATCAGGATGATAAGTACTTGACAGAATAGCAAAAGACTCAAGAACATAGGAGATCTCCCCTCTAGGCAAAACCTTAAAGTTACAAATCCAGGGGTAAACCTCCCTCTAGACAAGGAAAATCACAAGCCAAAATAAAAGTAATCTAACGCATTTCTTCGCTTGTACTTACTAATGGAGTTGGATAGCTTGCTTTCTTGATCTGTCTCCGGCAAGCACGCAGAACAGACAGACAAAAACACAGCCTTTTCCCTCTCCCCAGATTTGAAAATATCTTGTCCCCTTATTGGTCCTTTTGGTCAGATGCCTGAGCTTCTTAACCCTTTACAGGTAAAAGGATTTTGTGCCTCCGGCCAGGAGGGATTTTATAGTACACTATACAGAAAGGTGGTTACCCTTCCCTTTATATATATGACAGGAGCATATCTATTGGCTTCAGTCAAAAGAGTGATCATTACTGATTATGAGTGCTTTGATTATTTTTTTTTAGATGAGTTGATTTAAAAAAAAAAAAAAAGAAAAAAAAAGCAATAAGTATTGCAGTTTCTTTGATACTTGAGAAATACAATAGAACCTCCGAATTATGAGCACTTCGGGAATGGAGGTTGTTCATACCTCTGAACAAAACGTTATGGTTCTTTCAAAAGTTTACCAATGGAAATAGACTTAATACAGCTTTGAAACTTTACTATGCAGAAGAAAAATGCTGCTTTTAACCATCTTAATTTAAATGAAACAAGCACAGAAACAGGTTCCTTACCTTGTCACATTTTTTTTAAAATTTCCCTTTATTTTTTAGTAATTTATGTTTAACATATAGTACTGTACTGTATTTGCTTTTTTGTCTCTGCTGCTGCCTGATTGCATGTTTCCAGTTCCAGCTGAGGGGTGTGGTTGACCGGTCAATTCATAATTCTGAGGTTATATTGTATGAAGATGCACTAATGAATTCTGGATAACCTGCTTTTCTTCTTTAGGTGATGGCCCCTATGCGTATTCCATGCATATACTTCTAAGATTTATCAAGCAACAGCTCTTGACCATAGTTCACCTTTTTCTCAGAATCCAGCTATATGCTTGCCATCCTGTGCTCTTAGCTATAATAGTTAGTTTTAAGTTGTAATTTACAACTCTAAAAAAAAAAATCCTTTTCTGAGATTTATAATGCATTTGTGTGGTGTAATTTTGATCTTAAAGTATTATTTACTAGGTAAGTTGTATGACCAAGTTGCACCTGGAATTTTTACCTCTGCCGTATAATTAAGCTGCTATGTCATTTACTACAGTATTCCATTTTTTCTTTAAAAGTTTCACCTTGAAACATCCAAAACACATTCGGTTTCACCTTTTTGTTGAAGCAACCAGCTTTCTTATAGGATCCAAGTGATCACAGTAGAAGAGGACATTACACAGCAATTGTACAAAGATTGAGCCAATTTCCACTCGTGTAAATTTGGAGTACAGGGGACCCACACACAAAATTAATTCTATTCTAAAGATGTTACTGATATTACCTATATGCAATATGAGGAGTAACTCTGAAACCTGGAATGTCTTTAAAAGAAGAAGAATCAACTGTTTTCATGTGCCCACTTTATCTCCACTTAAGTCAATGGAGTTACTCTAGATGACCCAAGGGTAGAATTTTAGTTCCTTATTTACACCAATCATTAGGCAAGGTTGTATAGTGGGTAGGACACTGGACTGGAAAACACGATGTCTCTGATGTGTTGCCAGCCTTGCACTGACCTGCTGTGTGACCATGAGCAAGTCACTTCACTTCTCTGTGCCTTTGTTTCCCCGTTCACCTTCTGGTTTGTCAATTTAAATTGTAAACTCTCTAGGGCTGGGATTTTCACTTAGTTTGTGCCCTCACAGCTCATTGTAGCCTCTGGGTGCTACTGTGTACAAATAATACCATGCACATGAAATCTACATCCTTCTTATAGAACTGAAGCAAGGCAGTGTAAAGAATCTGGAAACACTTCTGCAGTAATCAAGATAATGGAGGTCTTTCCTTTCAGGTTTCATTGCCAAATGGCCTTTGTCTGAGTGCTGCTCTAGAATGCTGATTCACTTGTTTCTTTTACAAAGTCTCCTTAAAAGGCATTACAAGCATAACATGCCATGTAGCATTAAACTCTGCACACTTACAATATCATGTCTGCTTGTGCATGAGTGTATAGAACAAGGGTGGGGATGAAAGGATTAAACTGAGCTATTACTATGTCAGACCGCTAGTATAGACTAAATCCTGGGCCCTGCACAAAGCTTGGAATAAACAGGCTTGGCACTAAGGAGGAGAAATGGAATTCTCCACCTTAGGCAACTGACCAGATCCACAGCCACTACTATAGAATCAAGGCAGGGGCATTTATACCTATTATGTTTCTAGTATGAGGTCACTGGAGTCTGTTCCTGACTCTAGTGACCTCGCCTCTCCATGCACAGCTATGGACAAAGAGCTCCTGTGGAGTTGTGCTCTACCACTACTTCGGCTTTCCTGTACTGTCTCCTCCCTCATGTGAAGGAGCTCCACTGCTCCCAGGCCTCTCCATATCTTCAAGCATAGTGTCTTATTAGATGTAGTCAAAGGTGTTTAAATGTATGCTTGCAGTTTTGGTATTAAAACTGCATTTAAATATTTACACATCTTAATAAATATTTTAAAAACCTTTTAAACTAGGAGATAGATCCACAATCTAAACTCAAAGTGCTCATCTCAATTACTATACCTTTTGGGATAATGCATCGTCTTCTGAACAGTAATGGTAAGAGAAGCAGATCTGAGCATTTCTGGCACCTGTAAACCCAGCAGCATGTATATATTTTGTATAAATTATACTAATAATGATTCAGCTAATCATTGGCCATTATTAATTGAGATCAGTGCTAACAATAATTCAGTCAGTCTAAATGCATCTTACATGCAGTACTGCAGAACTGTAGTTATTAAGCTAATCTCTGATTACCTGACTTCAGAGGTGTAGGGCAGTGCCCATTGACATTAAAGGACCTGTGAAAACTAGGCTACGACAGTCTAAGGCTCTCAGATATAGTTTCACAATCAAAATGCAGTTCTTCAGTATGGACCAAAACTTGTAGTCCTTACTTAGGGCCCATTCTTGTCTATGCAGTGACACCCCACATGAGGGAGAAGAATCTCCCTCAAATTTCCCTTCAATTCTTCTATTGGGAGGGCAGGGCTTGCAGCCCTGTGGATGGGGCTAGGGATCTTGCCTCTAAGTCTTATGTAATCCAGATAGTTCACTTTTTTTTTTTTTTTTTTTTTCCCCCCCTCTATGCTACTTCCTGCTGCCCCTGGACAGCTTGGATCCTTTCTACCCTTCTCCCACTCTGTTCCCCAGAAGCTGGAGATCTATGGCAATGTGGGCAGGAGGGGGTGTACTTCAAACTCTAGTCTCCGTATATGGCCCAGTTTACCCTGTGGATTTTGGGGAAGAAGCGTTTGGCAGAGTTATAAGCTCCCCATGCCTTCCTCACCTGCAGATCTAGATACCTGGAGAGGGGCTTCCATAGAATCATGACTTCTAGATGTCCCTTCTAGTCCAGTCCCCCTGCATTTGGAGTGGAGAAGAGAGAGCATGCCACAGGGCCAGTCTTCTCCATACCAGCTTGACCATATTTTCATTCCTTTCATGGAAAAGATGAGAAATGTGTGGCCTTGACTCCTTAGTCAAAATTGTTCTGAATTCAGTCGTTTGTCTGAGTATAAAGGCTGCGGTATTGGGGTTGCTAATACAACAGTGAGCCACTCTTGCTGTGCTACACCTAATACAGTTATTTGGTAATATGAGATTCCCTGCTTTTAAAATGCTTCCCATCTGTGAAGCAGCTTTTGGAAATATGGAACAGGCTTCATAACATGTTGCTACACTGTCACTGATGTATCCAGACCATATGGGTAGGCTATTTAGCTGTAACAATGTTCTTTTCAACTGGTATCCTCCGTTGTTGGGGGGTGTGGTTTTGTTTTTGTTTTTTTAATATCCTGCATTATCATCACTATATTTGTGGTTATCTAAATTCTTTTTTATTTTGAAGAGGGAGTACACACGTCGTTGAACTGTTCTAGTGGAATGTTCTGCTAGAAGGCAAGTTATCCTTCCCCACTGACTGGAAATCACCATTAACCTGAGAGGAGAGTAAGAGAACTTCAGAATTGGGATGTCATTTTGAGTGCTAATTGGGTGGTAAGGGAGAAATGTCAATAATACCTAGTGGGAGCCTTTTGGTTAGATGCACAAGGGTCTGACTATTGATGTTGTTTTTTTATTTACTCTTTTGTCTAGAGATGCAGAGGACCCACAGCTCCTATTGACTTCACTTGGTCTGTTGACAATTGTGAAAAATCAGGCTCAGGAGCCCACATCCTCAGAAGTCATTTAGTCATTCCAATGGAGGATATGTGCCTAAATTCATTTTGAGAACCTGGGCTAAGGTGTCTTAAGCTGGGCACACAAAATTAGTGACCATATCTAACGTTGGCCCAAGTGACTTAGAATCATAGAATATCAGGGTTGGAAGGGACCTCAGGAAGTCATCTAGTCCCTGCTCAAAGAAGGACCAATCCCCAGGCAGACTTTTGCCCCAGATCCCTAAATGGCCCCCTCAAGGATTGAACTCACAGTCCAGGGTTTAGCAAGCCAATGCTCAAACCACTGACTTGCTCAAGGCCATACAACAAATCTGTAGGATGGATACCTAATATGTTCATCAGTTGAAGACATGGTCTACTCAGCAACTGAGCAGCTGCAGACCTAAGGAAGGGGCACTCTAGACAGTCTTCTTTAGCTATGGTGACTGTACTCATTGCAACCCCCTGAGCTGGAAGACTCTAATAATAGAGCATAGCTCTCCACCTTCCACAGGTATAGAGATAGGGCTAGAGTGATGCTGAGTAGAATGCTATAGGCCAGGTCTTCCATCCCTGTGGATGAGGCCACACTGGGGAACACCCCCTAAGTGAAGGGAAAGCTGGAGGCAGGGAGAAGCTTATATGGACCAGAAACGTGAAGGTGGACAGTGAGTAATGTAAGGGAGCACCAGACCAGGGGCTGGGGGAAATCCAAGTGAGAGTAGTCAAAGACAGGAAGGGGGAGAAACTTGAAGGAGGGTAGGGGGAATAGGGAGAATGAAGAGGAATCTCTCTCTAGTGGGCAATGATGGGTTTTGACAGGCACCGTTCTCACCTGCCAGGGAGGAACCCTCAGTGCCAGTGGAGCCCCATCCTCTGGTGCATTCTAAGGGAAAGCCAGCTATGATGTCGAGGCACTCCCCTTCACCTTGTCTATTGGTGCCTACATGCTCCAACAGAGAAAGGGAATTGAAGGATTTCATGGGGATTTATGTAAACGAAGTATCAGAGGGGTAACCTTGTTAGTCTGGATCTGTAAAAGCAGCAAAGAATTCTGTGGCACCTTATAGACTAACAGACATATAGGAGCATGAGCTTTCGTGGGGGAATACTCACTTCGTCGGATGCATGTAGTGGAAATTTCCAGAAGCAGGTATAAATATGCAAGCAAGAATCAGGCTAGCGATAACAAGGTTAGTTCAATCAGGGAAGATGAGGCCCTCTTCTAGCAGTTGAGGCGTGAACACCAAGGGAGGAGAAACTGCTTTTGTAGTTGGCTAGGATGGCTTGCCTCCCTGATTGAACTAACCTCATTATCTCTAGCCTGATTCTTGCTTGCATATTTATACCTGCCTCTGGAAATTTCCACTACATGCATCCGACGAAGTGGGTATTCACCCATGAAAGCTCATGCTCCTATATATCTGTTAGTCTATAAGGCGCCACAGGACTCTTTGCTGCTTTTATGTAAACAAAGTAATTCATATTTAATATACAGATCAAGATATTGCACCACTTGCACAAAATGGCCAGCTTTCCAAACCCACAGACTGAAGAAATATGGGGGAGAACCCTGATGTTGTGACTCCTAGGCCCCTGCACTAACCACTAGATCAAGGGCGGGCAAACTTCTTGGCCTGAGGGCTGCATTGGGTTTTGTAAATTGTATGGAGGGCTGGTTAGGGGAGGGGGTTGTGGCCTGGCCCCCACCTCCTATCTGCTCCCTCTGGGACCCCTGCCCCATCCACGCACACCTGCTCCCTGTCCCCTGACTGCCCTCGGACTCTCACAGCCCCATCCAATCCCTCCTCTCATTCTTGATAGGCGCCCGCCCCCCCCAGGACACCTGTCCCATCCAACCACCCCCTTCCTGACTGCCCCCTCCAGGACCCCTGCCCCCATTTAACCCCCTGTTTCCCCCGACCACCCCCACCCCCTGAACTCCCCTGTCCTCTATCCAACTCGTCCTGCTCCTTGCCCCATTTACCACTCTGCCTGGAGCACCGGTGGCTGGCGGCGCTACATGCGCACCACTTGGCTGGAGCCAGCCATGCCATCGCCACCACACAGCACAGAGACTGGGTCAGGCTGGCTCTGCAGCTGCACTGCCCCAGGAGCTCATAGTCCCACTGCCCAGAGCATTGTGCTGGTGGCAGAGCAAGCTGAGGCAGCGGGGGAGGAGGGACAGCAGGAGAGGGGCCAGGGGCTAGCCTCCCAGGCCAGGATCTCAGGGGCCAGGCAGATTGGTCCTTAGGGCCGTAGTTTGCCCACCCCTGCACTAGACACACTGTCTACTCTTCAGTCTCAAAATGCTCATATTCCAATTAATAGCACTTATAAATTTCCAATATGCCTGGAAAAGACTCATCGGGTGACCTCCAACCTGTTCTAAAGGTCAATGCACTTCACTGTGTCCTGAAATATTTTCTCTAGTCTTGTTTTAAACCATCTAGTGATGAAGCTTCCAACACTTCCTATGGGAGACTTTCACAGTCTAATTTTTCTCAGAGTTTGAAGGTTCTCCCACATCTCATTTACTATTCTAGTTTAATTTTCCTCTTGCTCCGGTTTCTAACCCATAGGCTGCTAACTTTTAATTTAAAAAAAATAATTGGGGAATTTTCCTTAAGAAAAATAAAATTACAATGGGGAGTTAGAAGCATCTGCTGTGGAAGTGATACAATTTGCACATAAAATCTTACTGCATATATTGTAACAACACATTTATAGTCATGTATAAGGTACCTTCTATATTTAATGCATGATGGCTGAGCTGTTATATATTTCCATCTGACTAAAGGCAAATGTCTTAATCATGTATGGTTACAATACCTGAAAAATCCAATTTGTAAACAGAGCACATCACTGTGACTGCACTATGCTTTTTCTGACTTGACTTTTTTTTTCCCCCTGTATGTCTGCCCTTTTATTTAGGAAAAATAGCAAAAATTAAACTGCCTGCACTGATGGAACAAGGTAAATAGAATAGAAGAAAAAACATACAAATTTAAGCCTTGAACTACAATGGAGTATTTGGATAATGTGTGAGTGAAATTCTCCCTGCTGTAAAGGGCCAGCCTTCTCCTTCGTTTGTTTTTATAGGATGTAGCACAAGAGGGCACTGATGTGGATTTAGGCTTCTGGGTACTACCCTAATTCAATTATCTAATAGTAACATGGGAGCCCTCTTAAACACCCCTGAATTCCCACAGTACAACGTTAGTTTGGAAAAACCAAATATATTGCTGTTTGGTATAGTCTAGTGGATAGCTCAGATCCAAGTGACGTAGATGGTTTTATTTGAGCTGGTCGGGGGTAAGGCATCCATGAATAAAGCTCGGTGAATATTTTTAGTGAATAGTAAATTTGCCCCAAAATGCACTTTGGGGGGCACCAAAAGTATTTGTGAATGCAGCGATCAGTTTTGGCTGAGTTAAAAAGGTAGGTGGGATTTCAAAAAAGTAATGTTTTGGCCATAACAAAACACTTTGACGTTTTTTTCTTTAAATTTAGCTGACTTTTTTTTTTCTCTTAGGTGGGGTGGGGTGTGTGTGTGTGTGTGACATTCTAAAATGACCACATATGGAAAACAAAAACATTTACTTTGGGTGCAGCTGACTTGGGGCGGGGGACAGGGATTTTTGAGTTCACGGGGTAAACTTAAAAGTCAGTTATTCACTCAGCTATGTTCACAAATGTTTCCTGAAATTATTTTCTCTTTACGTTGTACTCTTTTTTTTTTTTTTTTTTTTTTTAACTCAAAATAATTTCAGCAGGGTAAAATTTTCAGAACTGTTTTAAGTCCCATTTTCGGTAGTGATTTAGGTATTTAGGATCCTGCATCGCCTTGTCAATAAGGTGTCTTTGAAAATTTTATCCCAGAGCTCTATTTGACCAAAAAAAGGGGCAGAAGGAACAATTCATTAACACTTTTTTCCTGACCTTTTCTGAATTTATTTTCAAAATCTTTGTTGAAATGTCAGAGTCAAAATATTTTGACACATCTTGTTGAGTAAACACATTTCCATATTATTTATTCTCCTCAAGCAGATCACTATATTTTTTCCACCCGTATCTAAAACCATTGCACAGTTAACAAAACCAAACAAATAACATTCTCAAAAAGTCAAGTCTAGCTTTCTTGAAATTGAGAGCAATAGAGCAACACACAATATTTCCACCAAAAAATGGGAAGGCTATTGTTGGGGTGCTGCTTTCTCTTTTTTTTTTTTTAATTTTAATTTCCTTCCCATTTAAAAAAATCTTGTTTTTGATTTTCAAAAACTGAAATCCTGAAACTCTCTGGATTTGTAGTGTTTACCTATTAAACCATTTTTTTGGCCAAGGAATTTAATACAATTTTTTTCATATTTTCTTTTTAGAACTTTACTTTTGTAGGTTACTGCACATGAACTGAGACAATAAAACTCCTTATGCAGATTTTTATCCTTATTAACATTTACCTAATAAATTGACACTTCTACATATTGTAAATATCCATCATTACAATTTTTTCATTTTTCCATTCTCTGCTCTCACATTTCATAACTTCTCTACCTTTTGGAAAACTATCAAGTGTCAAAAGGGGGATTACATACACACATTCTTCTAGGTTATAGGCAGTGTGACTAATGAACAGAGCACTGGACTGGCACACAGGAGACCTGGCTTCTGTTCTCAGCTCTGCCCTGGCTTGTTGGGAGCAAGTCATGTCACTTCTCTGAGGATCATTATCTCCATTTTACAAATGGGGAAACTGAAGCAGGCTTCCTTTATAAAGTATGTTGAGACCTCCAGTCGATGAGCACTATATAAGGGTATTATTGAGAGTATTCCAGTATTATTATTATAACTTTGCCATGTTGTAACTTTTTCAAAAGTTGAGGAATTATTGTAAAATTGCAAAGTTAGTTTCACTTTCCCTTTTTTCTACATCTTCAGGTTTTGAAAACCAAATTGAAATGAATTTTTTTTTCAGTTATTTTTATTGGGAAGGAGGGGGGGCTTTTGACTAGCTCTAGTGAGCATGCACATCTTCATGTGAAGAAGGGAACATGTTTTTTTGAACTTTACAGCATTTATATGTTTAAATAATTTCATATCCTGGTACCCCTCAGTGGGTGTAGAAGCCTCTGAATGGAGCAGAATCATTATATAGTTTCCACACCTCCTGTGCAATGCCCCACATCCCCGACTCTATGGCAGTGCAGAAGCATCTATTGAGACAGGAAGATCAGAGGGAGGCTCTGGCCAGTGGATTGATGACTAAGTGGAGCCAGTGATCAAAACACTCCCCACATGGGGCAGCAGCTGATGGGCTGGAGTACTGACTGCCGTATGGCTACACTTGAAACTTCAAAGCGCTGCCAAGTGCGAGTGTGGTCACAGCACCAGCGCTGGGAGAGAGCTCTCCCAGCGCTGCACGTACTCCACATCCTCTATGGGTGTAGCTTGCAGCGCTGCGGCACTGTTTACACTGAGGCTTTACAGCGCTGTATCTTACAGCGCTCAGGGGTGTGTTTTTTTAACACCCCTGAGTGCAAAAGTTGCAGCACTGTAAAGCGCCAATGTAGCCATGGCCTTTAGAGAATGATGAGTGGAGGTGCATGGAGTCTGTATGACTGTAAAGGTGTTTAGCCACAAAGGGTTTTAGAGTGTTCCTCCATTGAAACAGAAATGGAAAGACAAAGGGACAAATGCTCATCCCTCTGCTTCAGCAAAGCCTGGTTTACTCTATCCTGCAATATCTTCATGGAAGTCCAGGGAGCAGAGCCTGCTTTTCCCCATTCACTGCAGACTGCATGGGAGCAAGACAGTCCACGTTCTAGCCCATGGGTTATAAGAGAGCCTATTCACATTATATGGGGAGTTTTGATCAGGGATTCACATACCCAACATGCATGTCCCTGTCTCCATGGCTAAGCAGGGGCATGCCCCAATCAGTGGTGGTACAGAACTTCTCTAGGGCTAGGGCAGGGAGATTGAGCTCCTCCAGCCCCTGGCTGGGGCAAGAGATACAGGTCTTCTGGACCTGGGGAGAGGGAAGGGGGGGACCACTCCCTAGCTCTTCCAGCCCAGGGATGGGGGAGAGTCAGCTTCTCTGGCTGTGGGAGGCACAGAAAAGTGCCCCTCCAAAAGCAGCCAAATTTTTATTCTTGTGCATATCCCTGCGTGGAGAGGAAGGGTTTCAAATTGATGTCATGTGCTCTTAATTCAGCATTATACCCTAGATTGCTCTATTAAGCTGTGTCTTCGGTAGAGGATGATGATTTTCTGAGTTGCTATCCAAATCCTCAATATGCAGGGGATATAAAGCAAATTATGTCCTTAAACCAATTTACCAGGCTTGCATTAAAGTTAAATGAAGACTTGACTGGTGATCTAGCAGTCAGACACAGATCACCCTCTAGGTTGTTAGTAACACTGAACTGAACTGTGCCTGTTTATTTTCTGTGTGCATATTGTCTCATCTGAACTTGATACAGTGCAAATATTTCCCTACCTCTCGCTCTGTGTGATACGGCAATTTATCTTTATGACTGCAGATGTTGTTGAAATTGATAGACACTTAGAGAGCTGAATAGTGGTTTCTTTGACCCATATACTGACAGGACACATAGATGCTTTGTTTTGTAATGTAATCCATGCTGTTCTTGACTGCCAAGAGAGACTGGACAAAGTAATTGGTATAGCAGCTAGAGCTTGGGTATAGTTTATTGTTACATCTTGCACACAGATAAACTAGACCACCTTAATTATTTCTCTTGGTGACTGAGGCTGCAGAGAAATACAACTGTGGTATTTTGCAAGTTCCGTATTAAAAAATGTTTGTTTAGTGCCACACACCGGCTGTAGAGTTACAACGCCATACTTCTGCTGTTAATGCAACTTTAAAAGGTGCGCTACAAAACTCAAATGAAAATTTGTTCGAGGCCCCACTAACCAGGCAATGTGAGGTGGCATTCAGCATGGAAATTTAGTTTTGAACTTACCTTTAAAAATTTATATAAAACCCCTTTGGGACTTCAAGTCATAATACTGCCATCAGAACGTCCTCCTTTTAATAACAGAAGCCGAAGGATGCCTCTTTCCTTAGTAAAAGAGGAACATTCAATGGTGCATAATATAACTGCTTCTAGGGAAACAAGTTCTTTCACCCCTTTCACTAGTTCATGACCAAAAGCAACAAATGCCAGGCAACAATGTCTCTCATCCACATTACAGCTCTCTGGTCTGGAGCATGGATCGCTACTGCAGGCTCTGCATTCTTTGCACGTACATTACTATTTTAATTATGGTATTGCCAAGATGCTCTAATCTTTGTGTTTGGCATTATACATACACCTATTAGGAGACTGTCTGAGCCTGGGGCAAGGACTATGTAAATGAGAAGACAGGCAAAGCATGCGGGGAAAGGAAGTACTGTTCTCCTCAACATACAGATGGGGAGGTGAAGCGAAGAGGGAGTAAGAGACATGCCCAACGTTCCACAGGAAGTTTGTAACAGAGGTGGAAATCGAATGCAGATCTCCTGAGTTCAGTGTCTTTAACCACAAGACCATCCTTCCTCTGGGACAAAATTACTATTGATGCCAATAGGAATTCCATATGCAGAATGACTGTAGAGCGCATACAATAAAGATCCGTACTTGGAATTCAGCAGTGTGGCGTAGAGAAGATTTTACATGGCATTTATTGCTCTTTATCAGCCAGTTAAAGGATAGCCAGGATGTTTTTTAAAAGCTAAGTAAAGGCACTTTTTAGGCTTCTTGATCGGTGTCCTTTCAAGGGCCAAAAACCAGAAAGTGCTTTCTAGTGGTTGAGATGATTGCAGTCAATAGCTTCCTGATGACTGATATACCCAATACACACCCACACCCACTTAAATCTGGTGGTGCCTGCAGTGATGGTCACTATAAATATCTTCAATAAACACTTTGTGTTTGGTTGAGCTCTTTAAAGCCCTTGTACCACAAGGGTGGGGGTAAGGGTGTGGTGGTCAGGCAGAGGTTAAAGAGCTCTGTGGGCAAAATCAGCCTCAACCTGGTGCATCTGTGAGGCCTGTTGCACCTGGAGTTAAAAATGAAGGATCCAAGCCCAGAACAGGGTGCTACTCAGAGGGAAACAGAGTGAGAGCGACCTGACCCCACAGAGCAGGAGCTGCTTACGTCGATAGCTGCTTAAGAATCTCTGCTGCTTGGGCCCTCTGAAGAGGGTAGAGGGACACCCATATTTGTCTTGCTTCTCATTAGACCCCAGGGTGCCCAGCCTGGGCCCCCAAACACTCAAGGGGTTAGGAACCAAGCTCCCTTCACAGGAACTTTTTGCCTTTTGCAGAGCGCGCCCTTTCTTGGGAGGCTGCAAGATTATTTTGTTTGCCTCGCCTTTGTTTTGGACTGCTGTTGTGCCTGGGGGGAGGTTATAGGCATAGACCATCTCCTCCTCCCATCTCTGCTTCAATGTCTGCCCCACTTTACACATCCAGGGTGTTCTAAGCAGGCATTTTGATAGGACTTGGTACATCCTAAGCATTCTAAGAGGCCAGATCCTGTTTTTCCTTTGTTTGCAATGCCTTTTCCAGGTTCTAGTGTTGGTTTGTATTAATGCACATTGGCTGTTCAGCATGTAGAAGTGGAATACACTCTCCAAGGGTATTTTCCTCGGACCTCTATGAAGATTTCTGGGCATGAGTTAATGCCTTAGATGGACGTAGGAAGTTCTTGCAGAACTTAAGAGGGGAAGGGATTCATAATCCAAAAAGCATGGAGGTCATAGCAGGGGCGGCTCCAGGACATGCAGCAAGCAGGTGCTGGGGTGGGAAGCGGGGGGGGGAGGGATGCGGTTTGTGAGGGAGGCAGTCAGGTAGCTTCGGCGGCATTTCTGCGGAAGGTCCACTGGTCCTGCATTTTTGGCAGCAATTCAGTGGCAGGTACAACAAAGGTGCGGGACTGGCAGATCACCCACAGAACCGCCACTGAATCTGCGTGACTGGTGCACCTCCTGCAGAAACGTCACTGAAGGCCACCCGACTGGCATGCTTGGAGCAGCAAAAAACAGAGCCACCCCTGGGTCTCAGGCCTTTTTTAGACCTGCATCAGCTTAACAGCTATCTCCAAAATATAAAGTTTCACATGGTCACCCTGGCATCCGTTATTCCCTTTCTAGATCCTGGAGACTGATATGTTGGCCTCGATTTAAAAGATGACTATTTTCCTGTATCGATATACCAAGGACACAAAGTTCCTCTGATTTCTAGGGAAGCACTCACATTACCAATTCAGTGCTTCCATTCGGGCTACCTGCAGCTCCTTGGGTGTTCACAAAATGTATGGCCATGGTAGCAGTGTTCCTCAGGAGACTAGGAGGGTAGCTACAGCCTTATCTGGATGACTGGCTAATCAAGGGCTGGTCTAAAGCTCAGGTTATATCCAGTGTTCAGCTTCTTCAACCTTCAAGGCCTTATGACTACTGATCAATGCAGACAGGTCTGTCCTTTGCCCAGGACAGAGGATAGAGTTCATTAAGGCTGAGTTGGACTCTACCCAGGCCAGAGCATTCCTCCCAGAGTCGAGATTCCAAACCTAGTCAATCTCATGTGGCAGACCTCAAGATTCATCTGATCACAAAAAACTGAAACTGTATGAGGCTCCTAAGGCACGTGGCTTCATGCACATACATAGTACAACACACAAGGCTGCACTTCAGACGTGGCTGGCCTCACCATACTCACCAACCTATCTACATCTGGACACTGTGCGCTCAGTGCCTTCACAGCTTCTAATTTCACTGAATTGGTGGTTGAATCCTGCTCAACATTTGCATGGACATTCCCTTCTTCTGCCCTCAACCATCCATGACTCTGGTCTCAGACTCCTCAGCTCTTGGGTGAGGAGCTCACCTGGGGCCCCTCTAAACTCAGGGTCTTTGGTCCTCAACAGAGTTTGTTCTTCATATCAATGTCAGAGAGCTCAGAGCGATTCGTCTTGCCTGTCAGGCTTTCCTATCTCATAGCAGAAGGAGAAACCGGTTTGCCATTATGGATAATATCACAATGATGTTTTTACCACAGCATGCACGGAGGAGCTTGATCATCCCTCTGGTGTCAGGAAGCAATTCACCTATGGGAATTTTGCATAGCCCATTCAATCAACCTTAAGGCCTCTTAGCTTCTACAAGTGCAGAACGAGGTAGCAGATCACCTGAGAGGTGTTTCTGTAGTCACCCTGAGTGGTGTCTTTGCCCAGATATAGCCAGATGCATTTTCCAGTAGTAGATGACTCCCTAAATGGACCTGTTTGCAAACAAGTACAACAGGAAATGTCACCAGTTCTGCTCCCTGCAAGACCACAATCAGGGTTGCATCACAGATGCCTTCCTGATGCTCTGAATGGGAAAGCTATATTATGCTTTTCCCCTAATCCCACTGCTACACAGCTTAAGGGGGAGAAGGGCCCTGCCAACATTGGTTCTCCACTCTGCAGGACCACTCCAATGGTGACTCCAATCTCACTCCCATTACACCCAGATTTGATCTCCCAGGACTGTAGTCAGCTGCTCCACCCAAACCTGCAATCCCTTCATTTAACAGCCTGGAAACTCCATGGTTACATCCCAACGAGCAGGCTTGCTCAGAGCACGTTCACCAGGTTTTACTAGCTAGAAGAAAGCCCTACATGAGGGCCACCTACCTGTTAAAATGGAAGTGGTTCTCTTTCTGGGCTTGTCAAACTGGAGTCTCACCGATGCGTTTGTCCATCCAACAAATACTTGGCTATCTGCTGCATCTGGAACAGCAAGGTGTAGCTGTTTCCTCTGTCAAGCTTCACCTGCAACAGTATCAGATTTCCACCCTCATATGGGTGAATAACTTTTGGGGATTTTTCCTAGAGCCTGGAAAGATTGTACCCTCAACTATAGGAACCTGTTTCCCCTTGGGACTTGAACTTAGTTTTTCCTAAACTTATGAGACCATCATATGAGCTTTTGCATCTTTCCTGGAAGGTGGCTTTCCTAAGTGCTATTACTACTTCTGCCAGACCGGTCTGCAAACTGCACGCCCTCACATCCAAATCACCTTATTTTTAAAGATGATTGTGTATGGTGGACTTATAGCCTCATCTGAGGTTTCTCTCTCAGGTAGTTTCAGATTTTCATATTAATCAATTTACTTACCTGTATCTTACTTCAAACCACACACAGATAGAGATGAGTAATGGCTACACACATTGGACATTAGACAAGCTCTGGTGTCCTACATAGACAGGACCAAACCATTTCAGTGGCCCACCCGATGGTTCATGGCCATAGCAGAGAGAACGAAAGGTCTTCCAATCTATGCACAAAAAATTTCATCTTGGACAACTTCTTGTATCCATACATTATGATCTGATAGATGTCTCTCCTTCAGACAAGCTGACTGCCCACTCCGCAAGTTCACAAGTATCCTCAAAGGTATTCCTAGAGCAGATCCCTATTCTGGATAGTTGCAAAGCAGCAACGTGGTAATTGGTGCACACTTTCTCTCCCATTACTACACCACTCAGTATTCAAGAAAGGATGCCAAATCTAGCTGAGTTGTACCCCAATCTGTGTATAGGAACTCCAGTCGCTCTACCTATTTAACTGCTTGGGAGTCACCAAGAGTACATGTGCAAGTGCTCGAAGAAGGAAAAAAAACTAGTTACTAACCTTTTGTAACTGTTGGTCTCTGAGGGGTGTTGCACATTCCAGGACCTGCCAGGGCCGTCCTTAGGATTTATGGTACCCTAGGCGGGATTATTAAACTGGTGCCCCTGTGCCTGTCTTGCTCTTAGCAACACAAACGTAAGCTTACACTATTGGAAAACTTGCCACATGCATGTTGTTAAAACCAGTTTAACTTAATTAAGCACACTGTAATGCTGATGGACTAGCACTAAAGAAGTAGCACTATAGAAAAAATTTTGATTTGACAGAATGAGCAAATAATATAATTTTTCTTAATTTGTCAATATTTTTTTGGAAATTTATATGAAGAGGTATTGAAACAAGGATTTGTTTTTATTTAAAAGCAATCTTTCTGGCTTTTTTTTGGCTGCAAAATCAGTAATAATGCCATCATATGACAAAGACAAAGTGATGTCTTGTTTGATTGCAAGACTAGCAAGACCAGTCAAGTGTTCCTGACTTCTTGTAGAGTGGAGATAGTTTTTAATGAGCTTTAGTTTTGAGAAACTCCATTCTCCTGATGTTACTGTTACAGGAATTGTCAGTAGAATACGAGTGGCAATGTACACATTACGATATGTCAACAAGTTGGCTGGTATGAATAAACTGTACAATGTCCATTATCAATTTTGCATGTGGAAACATTAATGACAGTGTACTCAATTCTTCATACAGTTCAAGTCCATTTAAATCAAAATGATTGCCAGGCTTCAGAAGGCTCTCTAGGTCAGGGGTCCCCAACATGATGCCCATGGGCACCATGGTACCCGCAGGGGCCTCTCAATGCACCTGCGTACGAGCATCCTCTGAAATGCCACCGAAATTCAGCGGCATTTTAGCAGCGACACCTCTGGGTGATGCCACTTGCCGCCAACAAGCTATGTCATCCAGAGGCGTCGCTGCTAAAATGCCGCCGAATTTCAGCAGCATTTTGGCAGATGCTCGTCCACCACCAAGGACCTTCATCTGGCACCCATCAGATGAAAAAGGTTGGGGACCTCTGCTAGGTTCTTGCACTTTGTCGTTAGTTGCTCTTGTTTTCCTATTTCGCTGAATTTAGTTCCGCTTAGCCCATCTACCAGCTGAGTGAATGGAACCCCAGGCAAACAGTGGGTTGAGTGGCTCAGGAGGGGTATCAGCCGCCGGCCTGCTTAGCCCGCTGCCAACCTGGGGTTCCTTGGGGATCCCCATGCCAGCAGTGGGTGCTGAGTGGGGCCGGTGGCCAGGACCCTGGGTGGCAATGAGGCAGCAGCTGTCGGAGGGCTCTATTTAGCAGTAACAGGGCTATAGGAAAGTCAGTCAACATTTTTTGTTTCTCTGATGAAAATGGCCCACTCCTCCCACACCAAACTTGTCACAAACAATTGTCACAACTTAATTTTCTGTTTTGGCTAAGATTCAATATTTTTTTTTTTATAAAAAAAGCGACTTGTAATTCAGTGCAATTTTAGAAGCATTTTTGCGGACAATTTGTTAAATGGACAATCTAAATGGCAACACAGTACTGCTTTCATGCTTGGATCACCCCCCCTCCCAGCCTGCTGGCTCAACAGCTGCGTAGAGAAGGAGCTAGATGGAAAACTGCAGACCCAAATCCACCTCTTGAGGTGCAGAGTCGGCAACAAGCAGCAGAAAATCCTCAGGTCGGATCACACGGCAATGGGCCCCATGCACAGAGACCATGTGAAGTTAGCACAGCATCTGATCTCAAGGATGGCGCACCAAGGAGCAAAGCAGCTCACTCTGCCGTGCAGCTTCCCCATGGATGAAGATGGATCACTGCCAGCCTGGGGAGAGGACACTCCCCAGCTTAGCGCGACAGAATCCAGATGTCCTTATTTTATAGGGCCAGTCCTGATATTTCGGGCTTTGTCTTATAAGGTACCAATTACCCCCCTAGGGTGGACCAACAGCAATGTAGAACTCAAATAGGGGTGGGTGGGGAGCAAATAGGAGCTATATGCAGAAAAAGAGCCACAAATTGGGACTGGTCTCTATAAAGTGGAATCTTGGTCACCTACAGTGAGTTTCCTTCCCCCACCCCTTCCAGAGACCTCAGCGCCAATCTCCTCCCTCAGACTGTGCTGCATTCGGCTCTCTTTAGGACCCAGCAGCCCTGCTCTTACATGCTTCACTGCTTGCTGTCTGTCCCGGCTCCCAGCAGAGCGGTGCCCCCAGACCTAGTGGTGCCCTAGGCGACTGCCTATTCTGCCGATGGCTAAGGATGGCCCTGGGACCTGCTCTCTTACCCCTCTGAAGCAGAGTTTCTGGAAAGAAGGCACTGAGGGGACCCTGATGGGTGACGCTGGGGGGCGGGGGGGGAATATTTCTGGCAACACCAAGAGTGGAATGGACCTGTGCAACACAGCTGAAAGAACAACAGTTACAAAAGGTTAGTAACTGTGTTTCTTTTCTGCTCACCTAAACTCCCCAAGCACTTTCAACTGGAAATAGTGTTCTTCATTGTTTTGCTCTAGGTTGGTGGTGTGTTGCCATATGCTCTTAAACAGCTGCTGTGTTTCATCCTGGAAGTAGTTTTGTTTCAGTAGTGGAGTTAGCAATTCTTCTATAAATATAGGGCCTAGGCCTGCTCTCAGTGAAGCAGGAGAGTTTTGCCAATGGGATCAGAAGTAAACATACTTTGAGAGTCTTCAGGATGAAGCATGGTCTATAAATGTACAATGTTAATACATTTCAGACACCTGGGGTACTTCAACAAACTCTTCCATTCCTGGAAACAGAGGAGGAAGTACACTGGTGCGGAGGCGACTGAGCTGTGGAGTTCGGTCGATACCTGCCTTCAATAGACTTTATTACCAGTCCTCATTTTAGCCTAGCCCCATGTGTGTAGGACTAGTTTTGTATTGATTATCATATGTTGCATTTGTTTATTCTTGACAGTAACTTGTAATGAAAACATTTACCACTAGTTCATTAGGGCTAGAAATGTTAAATTGCAGGTGGTGTTACAATTATTGTATTAAAGAAACCTAGCACTGCTTTAAGTGGAGTGATGTAAAGCAGGGGGGTGTTTGCAGGCATTTTCTATTCCTGAGCCAGGCCTGCCAATCTTGCCCGCATTGCATGTTGTGGGGATGGGGCCTGGCCCTGAGCCCAGACACTTGCTGCATGTACTGTCAGTGTAATCTGTCCTTGAGTTGATGTTGCTGGCTTCCATTCAGTGGCCAGATCCTTTGATATTAGAGAAGGAACTTGAAGAATAAATTTGGGAGAGTCCGTTAACTTTAAGTAATTACTAGTGTGAATGTTGAAGTGTTCCTGCTGCTAGAAGCCCTCAAGGGCTGAGGGGATCGGTCCATCCGTGCTTTATCAGGAGGCTTAGTTTGATGAAAACTTGCCATACCTTAGGTTGACTCCATTATCTTTAACACTGAAATGGCTCTCCTCTAGGGAATGTTGTCACGAAGAGGATGTGTGGGATTTATTAACACTAGCTGAAAGTACATTATGCAGTTCTTGTGTGTGCTGTTGGCTAGCTACTGCTTTTCACTGCAGAGATGAATTTAAGGCACTGTGGGTGAAGTGTGCCCTCTGCGTAGAGTGTTCTGAAATGTTCACATAGCTGATATGTTTACTGTGGTTAAGAAATGCACATGCTTAATCCCCATTAGTGTTTTGTGTCTGGCTAGATGAACTCTACAGTTAGACACCTGGGGCTGGCCCATGCCAGCTGACTCAGACTCAGGCTGCAGGGCAGTTTTCATTGCAGCATAGACTTCCGGGCTCTGGATGTAGCCCAAACTCTGGGACCATCCCATCTCACAGGGCCCTAGAACCCAGTTCCAGCCAGGCCCAGAAGTCTCTACTGCAATGAAACAGCTTTGCAGCCTGAGCCTGAGTCAAGCTGGCATGGGCCAGCAGCAGGCTTTTAATTGCAGCATAGACATACAATGAAACCACTCCCTGGGTATGCCGTTGCACAGTCTCTCAAATACAATAGTTTTAGGAGGCTTTACATTGGGGCTGCTGGCATGGGGATCTTTAGCATGCCATTTCTCCCCTCCGCAGCATGTGATACAGTTAGTCAACGCTTTCTTCTAGATCTGAAATGTTAGTCTTCAGGATTTCTGTTTAATTTTTTCCTTTTTGTAGTTTTTGTATTTATGTGCCTTTCCTTTCAGCTGGAAGCCCTGTGTGTTGGTTTAAATGTCAAGACTTTTATCCCCTTCCCAATTTTTTCCACTGCTTTACATCCCTAGGGCCTTCTTCTGATTTAGACTAAGGCCACATCTACAATATAAACTTTTGCTGGCATAGCTGTGTCTGTTCGGATGTGATTTATGACCAACCCAGCAGTGCCAGCAAGAGGGCCTAGTACAGATGCAGTTATACTGCTAAATGCAGTTTGGCCAGTATAACTGGTTTTTATTATTTATTCTTTTATGTAGAGACTGGCCAAACCAGACAATGTACATGGCAGAGGGGCAGTGCTGGCACATGATGGCATATATCACATTGGTAGATGTGGAGGTGAACGAGCCTCTGATAACGTGGCTGATGTGATTAGGTCCCTATGTACATTGGCCAAATCAGACAGTCTCTACATAAAAGAATAAATGGACACAAATCAGACGTCAAGAATTATAACATTCAAAAACCAGTTGGAGAACACTTCAACCTCCCTGGTCACTCGATTACAGACCTAAAAGTTGCAATATTACAACAAAAAAGCTTCAAAAACAGACTCCAATGGGAGACTGCTGAATTGGAATTAATTTGGAAACTGGACACCATTAAATTAGGCTTGAATAAAGACTGGGAGTGGATGGGTCATTACACAAAGTAAAACTATTTCCCCATGTTTATCCCGCTTGCCCTCCACTGTTCCTCACACCTTCTTGTCAACTGCTGCAAATGGACCATTTTGATTATCACTACAAAAAGTTTCTCTTTCTCTCTCTCCTTAACTGATCACTCTTGTTAGTGTGTATGGTAACACCCATTGTTTCATGTTCTGTGTGTGTGTGTGTGTGTGTATGTGTATATCTATATATCGCTTCCTACTGTATTTTTCACTGCATGCATCTGATGAAGTGGGCTGTAGTCCACGAAAGCTTATGCTCAAATAAATTTGTCAGTCTCTAAGGTGCCACAAGTACTCCTGTTCTTCTTAGGGTAGGATTCACAAAGGACTTTAGGTACCAATCTAACTCCTACTGATTTTTCTTTACACTGCCAGAGTGGCACAAGGGGCCTCAGTGAAAATGAGAACTGGGCCACTAGTGTTGATCCACTGTAAGGCAATCCTTGGTTTCAGGACCTGTCAATGTCAAATGCATTGCAGTCCAGCTCTTCTCCTTGGGAAAAACTACCTCCACATTACTCCTACCCCTAACTTAGGGGTGAAAACTAATTTAGGCCATTGCCAAGAGCAGCTCTGTTTTCCATGCTGGAGACCAAGAGTCTACTTGCAATCTTGAAGGCAAGACTGCAGATCTTTCTAAGAGTGGCTGTAACTCTAACACAAGTTATGGGGTTAATGAAGGAATTAGTGTGTGATTCTATGGTCTGTTATGCAAGAGATCTGACTAGATGAGCATTATGGTTCCTTCTGGCATTACCATCTTATACAATCTGTTGCTTACCTCAAAGTGTGTGGTTTGTGTGTGGTGTTTTTTTTGTTTGGTTTGGTTTTTTTGCTTTAAAAGCCCCTCCCTAATCTGTATATTGGAATGTAAGACAAAAATAAAACACACAGAGAAACACTTTCTTCAATTTAATTGAAGTTACTTAGAAAAATAATCAGGCTTGAATGGCTTTTTTTTTTTCTCTTCAGGGAAAGATTCATGAGCAGGTCACACTTCTGTTGGCAATGTATAAGTTAGCTTTTTTTTGTTCATTTTATTAATAGTATATTCAGATATGAGGAGATACTTTTCTACAACAAGCCTTCTACTGCATACAAATAGGTTAAAAAAAATCAAACCGCACATTGATGTTAAATTATATGTACATGTATTGTGCATGCATGTAAGAAAATAACACTCTCTGTAACAAGAGTAATAGTAAGGACAGTCCCTTTTTGTACCTGAAAAGTGCAGCAGACTACAGTTAACCTTAAAACAGCAGGGGTCAATTTACTTCTAAAAGCACTTTGCCATTAAAGTGTGTAAGACTTGGTTAGACAGTCTCTAAAAGTGTTTGTTAGGAGGCTGAAGCATGGAGGAAGTCCAATTTCTGTGAAATCTAACTAGATGACATTTCATGAGGTGGACTCAGTATAGTTTAGAGTCCAGAAGCTTACAGGTTTGGATCCACTGGAGACAAACTACTCTACTCTAGCCACACTTGGTAACAACTATCAGAGCATGAAGACATGGCCTCAGGCTTTGTATGTACTGTTTGGGATCAATGTTTTGTACTTAGTTTTATACTCCTCATTTTTCAGCTGTGGTCACTTTGCCCCCCTCCCTCCAAAACTGCAAGCCTCGGTCAGACATGGAATTTGCGTTCTCTCCCCTCACCCCAAGTGGCCCTGTTGGCCTGACTGGAACTGCTTCCCCCCACCACACACACAAAAATTAAGTCAAACTACACTTATGGAACCTCTGCTCTGTGAAGTTTTCATTGGTCTTAACAAATATTAGGTGTGAGTGATGTGTTAGTGGAATTAAGGATAAATGGATGCTCTGAATTCCATTGCTGGATTCAATCTTTTATCTTGGGTTTGGGAAATGGTGGGAGAAAAAAGAGAAATCTTGTTTTTTCCTGCCAGTCTTTTCACTGTGAAAGGATGGTGCCTTTTTCAATATATAGGAAGATCATCCCTATGGGTTCAGGCAAAAGAAAATTTGGCTCAGTCAAATCAATACACCCTGTAGTTTTAAGTAGATCCTCTTGTTTAATCCCAGTTAGGAAGCAGGATATTACCATATTCCATTTGTCAATTTGTTGTCGTTTTTTTTTTTTTTTTTAGAACTATACTCAATGTTGTCAAATTTGTTCCACCTTATTTAAATCAACAGCCTGTGATTAATCTAGCTCCAAGACTTTCAAGAACAACAAGCGATTTTTGGGTGCCCAATTTGAGACACCTTTTATAAGGATTTTCAGAAAGTGATGAGCACCTGCCTTCTGAGATCAGGCTTCTTTTAAAGTGCCTCAATTTAGGCATCTGAATCACCAGCTGCTGTTGAAAATCTTGGTTCTTTTAATAGCATGCAATTTCCTCATTTTGCCAAACATTCTCCATTCAGTGCTTTTTATCAAAAGACATGAAATGTGTCCACAAAATAGTCAAATGAAAGAATATATAAGAACATACGAAATTGTGGTGATGATAAGGGATGAGTAGAAACAAAAAGACAGAGGGCAAGTGCATCATTCCTTAGTTTTTAAAAATTTACTGACCAGCATTTTTTCTTACATGACAATTTTAAAATAACTTCCTGTAAAGGGGGAAAACACACCCAACGGATGATAGAGAAAATTGGACCAAAATATTAATACTGCCAGGCACAATATTGAGCAAGCAGATACAACCTATAAATAACTTGTAGAAAAAAATCCGCCATCAATGTAGATGGGGTTTTAAAAAAGCAAATATATAACCAGTGAACTACATAATAAAAGAGAGACTGGGCACACACTGTGATAGGCAATTGCACCAGATCCCCACACGCTATCCAAGACAAAACTGCTTTCAAGTAAAACATGGGTAGGCAGTCAGAAACCACTTAAGAATTCATAAATTCAGACAGCCAATTGCATACTAGCTTTGCTGCTATCCTCTCTCCTAAATAGTATCTGGGTTTTATATATAAATGTCCGTTTTAGAATTGACGGGGGGGGGGGGGGGGAAGGGTTAAAGGCCAAATTTCAGCTGTAAAAGTATGTTAGTTGCTGCTGCTTAGCTTTGTTACTTTGTCCTGACTGAGATTTTTGTCCAGCAATAGCTTTGCAAAATAAGACCAACTCCTATTTCCTCTAAGTCCTAGTCCCCTTTAAAAGTCAACAGTATCTTTGTGGGTCCTGGTGACTGACACCATTGTAAATCTGTGTAATTCCAGGGTCTAGCCCAGAGACTGATATATTGGGTCAAAAGCAGAGCTGTTTTATCTAACCCTCCTCAAAACTTTTGAACATTGGGAATTTGATTATAGTGAGAGACGGATATGGACAACTCTAAGTTTAAAAAAAAAAGCATCACATGTAGGCTCCTAAATCACATAAGCACCTTTGAAAGGTTTTTTTACCCATCACCTTGTTTTTTGCAAAACAAAATCCAATGAATCCAATGAATGTTTGCAAAATTAATGAATCCAATGAATGTTTGGATGAATGAATGTTTGCAATGAATCCAATGAATGTTTGCAAAATTAATAGATTTTACAAAATCAAAGGTTGCTATCGCTTTTATGGTGATAAAGTTCTTTTCACTTGTCACAGTGACAGCCTAGATCATCAACACCTTGTTCAGACAAATTCCTCTGTTCCATTTTCAGCATCAGAAAAATAAGCCAGAAGAAAGTGGTAAAGCAATGTATTGAATTTGTTCCCTCTGCTACCTCTCCAGGTCAAGATAGCTCAGTAGTGAGTATGTAATATTTCATAAGTAGCATACCCACTGCTGGATCCCATTTACATCCAACACAGATAAAATTAAATAATTTTTGCAGTTGGAGAAGTCTGTATTCTTTGCACTGAGTTTGCTAATAGTTCTGGATTAGAATACCAATTTTTCTTATTTATAGTGACCAAATTATCCATTCTTTGTTTTATTTTGTTATCTGGAGAATGTTTTGAACAATCTACTGCTCCTGGCACAATATGCCATCTCGACAAACATTATATACAGAGCACCTGCTACAGAAACATTCATCTTACATCAAAGGGTCATGTTCTCATACTAGACTTATCTCAGGTGCAGTATGAAACCACTGGAAATTAGAAACATGCTCACCAATGATGTTTAATATTGACTAATAAATAGAAAACAACACTACTCCTGGAGGGGAGAGGCCATGAAACCAACATGTATTAAGGATACAAGAGTGCTTTTCTTGCCCCGTATGCTCAGGTCAATATGAAGGTGATCTTTTTGGATGCCTGTACCGTATATACAAACTTCTTATTGCCAAGATTCTCTGAAGTGACTAGTGAGTTTGGGTGCCCAACTTAAGATCTTTTAAAAGGGCCTGATTTTTTTTTTTTTTTAGAAAATGTTAAGCACTCACTTGCTGAAATCAGGCCTCCATTAAAGTGGCTCAGGTTGAGCATTCAGACTCTCTCTAATTTAATTTTGAAACTCTTGGCGCATACCTTGTTGGTCTGTAATATGCACAAATCCCTGTCAGCATTCATTGGGCTGGCAGGTTTGGACATGCCAGGCACTGGGACACAAACGATACTGGCGATATTACCATGTCCAGATAAGAAATGTATGCTTGAATGTATCCCTTGAAGAAACCAATTTCACTTAGTCCTGGATTTTAAATATTTTTGTAACAAAATGTTTCATATTTTTCTTTCTTGTATGAGAAGAGAACTTCCTAATTTTGCTTTAAGTGCAGAATCGTCTTGGAAGAAATTATTTCTATTAGGGTTTCCAAAACATACTGCTAGTAACAATAAACAAATAAATTCAGCTGAGGAAAGCACAAAACCAGATTCCCTTTGTCCAAATATTATTGTATTTCTGCTGCTCAAGTGAAACCTACCAAGAGACCATGTTTTAAATAAGTATAAATAACATTAATTAGAATTTGTTGAATGCAAAGATAAATGAAATTCACCAGAACACAACTAACGTTTATAAACAGTGTAGCAGTAATAATCATTTCTAAAGCGAGATCACCATCATCCTGTTACCCTGCAAAGAGAACTGTCCTTTCTAATGGATGATTTAAATAATTTTGACTGTGCTGCTCGCAGCATCATTCAAAAGGAAAATATTAATTTACAAAATAACAATTCTCCATATTTATTATGACAAATAAAAATCTTAAATAAAACAGGCTCTCTTTCTTCCTTCTCCCCCTCATTCCAATTTCAGGTAGCTTGGCACTGAGTAATTGAACATTAAAAAATCAAGTTTGTAGACTTCGTACAGTTGTGTTTGGTGTTCCGAGCTGATGTTCTGGAAGAACTCTGTGGTCATTTCATCAGTAGTTCTTGTAGACTTTGCATAGGTGGGGAACTTCAGGTAGCTGCCTACTCCTGCAAGTTGAAGGATGTAATTGGAATCCTCTTCAAGTGTTTCATACTTTCCTATGAGGTCATAATGGATATGGCAGGGGTGGCAGAGGGAGTAGACAGTTTGCCAGTGCTCATTGAAAGGTTCTTCTCTTTGGGTATTTGGGTCAATGAGATATGCCACAAACTCCTCAAATTTCACATCATCGCCTTTACGCAGTGCCTCCTGGGTGGCATTTTTCCTTTGGCGCCTCACAATTTTGGTACCGTATCTCTTGTGAAAGGAGGTGTTGTACTTCTGAGTGAACTTGTTCCTATAGGCTGACACCAGTCTCTCAAAAGGTTCACGTACAAACAGGAACTTCATGTAGCTTTTTAAGCGGTGGTTGATCTCTGGAATGCTGTACTGGTTGAGGGTCTTCAGGTTTGAGGATATATGGGCTTCATTGGCTGGTATTTCCATGGGGTCACTGTATTTGCCCCTTCCTGTCAAGACCATCATGACCCTCTTCCAGTTTGTACAGGCCACCTTGGGTACATAACAATAGATCATTTCATGATTTTCATCCACCACCAAATGTTTGAGATCGTTGGGTGTCAGCACACGGCGTTTCCTGCTAGACATGCTGTTGGCTCGACACGTATCTGTGACTTGGTCTCTCCTAATCTGATGAAGGATTGCTGTGTTAGACAACTCCAACTGGAAAGAAAACATAGATACAAACAATTCAGTACACATGGAAAATTCTTGCTGCCTTTTTACTTACTAGGTTAATTCCAACTGCTCCATTTGTAGAAAAACAGACTATCGCAAGCACTGTATTCGAAAGATTTAATTCTCTGGTGGAATGCAGTAATCCCACAGTTACAGGATAACCTTTTGCCTCTAAACTTCTTGATTCAAGCTGGTACAAATATAGTCATTAATATTTTACTGCTTTCCCCTTCAGCACAAGGGCAAGGGACTGTGCAATCCTATGTATTTTGGCAGCAAATTTATTTGCCATGTAATTTTCCTGAAATGTCATTACTTTCTTGGATATCAAAAAAGAATCTCTTTTGACCACTGTAGTCAAACTCATTTCTAGAGAAGCACAGAACCCAGCTTCACCTTTACTGCCGAGATATGACTGGAGAACACCATTGGCAGCCAGTTTGCCAAAACGCAAACCGTGTGTGCTCTTGTTGCAGACATCTTTCACACGACAGAATTAATAATCACAGCTCATTTCTTGGTTATGACCTTGTCATGTGAAACAAAACCCAGGGAGATTTCTGCTTTTCCCAGGAGAGCCGTCACTAAGTGAGATCTCGAGGAGCAGGTAGAGAATTCAATCGATAACTTCCCATCTATTGATTTGTGTTTAGTAGAGAGTGGTGAAGACTGTGCAGCCTTCTAACACACAAGTACTGCAAACATGTTATTTTTTTATGTTGTTAGGTTTCTTAATTTTTTAACTATTGTGGGCTGTTGATGAGGTTAGCTGCTATTGTCAATTAACTTACGTCAGGCACAAAGAGATTCCTTCTAAATATGCCAGAAAGGCACATTCTGTCTGAAGATTTCATAGAGCTTTACATATCTTAATTAACTTAGCCTCCCAATACCCACCCTCCCTCCCCCGATATACTGTAGTTAAGTATTAATGTCCCTATTTTACAGATGGGAGAAATAAGAGGCACTTAGGTTAAACAGTGAAATCTTACCCAGCTCACAGGTGCCTAACTCCATTGGCAGTCGGTTCCCAATTCCTGAGGTGCTTTAGAAAATCCCACCCAGTGACATTAATGCTTTAGGGTATGTCTACAGCCAGTCAAGAGGTGTAACTGCAGCAGGCATAGACATAACCAAACTAACTTGAATAAGAGCAGTAGTAAAGCCATAGCAGAACAAGTGGCGGCACAGGCTAGCCTCACCCACTCAGATCACTGGGTACAGGTTTGAGTGGCCACTATCTGTGCTGCAGCAATCTGGGTATGTCTATGCATGCTGGAATCACAGCTCCTGACTGTGGTGTAGACAAACATAGTTTAACTAAACTAGTGCTAGTTTGGATCTATGTCCATTTATCTAAATTGATTTACCTGGTGCAAATCCCTTTAGGTTGGTTTAGGAGTGGGGGCTGCTTTTTTTTGTTTTGCTTTTTTGCAGTATAGCTTTAAATCTGTTCCTAGTCAATTTTATTATAGGTTAAACTAGGATTGCTTTATCTGATCACTCTTACTGGTTAAAAATTACATCTTTTTAAAAACCTCCGAAGCAGCAACAACAAAAAAATCTGTCCGGATTGCCACCCCTGAAATTGTGCCGCCCCAAGCATGTGTTTGGTTTGCTGGTGCCTGAAGCTGGTCTTGGCTGCTCTGCATAGTACAACAGTGTTATCAATGTTTGCAACTTTACTACAAGTTTTACAAACTTTGGTATTTATATTGACACCCCAGTTCCTGGAGTTATACATGAGATTCTCAGCTTTCATTAAAAACCTATCTAGCCTTCATGGTTGGGGAGAAAAGGTTGAAAATGTGACCCAAGTGCAACCTAAAGGTTAAAAAAATCAGAAGGTTAATAACTTGATTTTTTTGGCTGAATAATGAGCATATTTTTAATTCCATGATTTTTGAACATTTGGGGTGGTGATACTGTTATAGACGAGGCCTAGCTGGTGAAACTCTACCCAGTGCAGAAGGCCAGCACAAAGCCCCCATTTAGGCTTCAGTGGTGAATGGGCCTTATGCTCACGCTCTGCACAGGAGAGAATTTCACTCCCTCTGAACTGCTGCAGGGTACAGAGGAATGCTGTGTCACAATCGAGACTGGAGCTCTGATTTGGTATGTCCCAAACTTTTGCATTTAAGGCCCAATTCTGCAAAGCATTTACATATTTGCGTAAGTCCCATTTAATCCAGTTAGACTCCTAAATAGAAGAGCTATTTAAAAGTCCAACTAAACCTCCTCTTTTTTTTTTTTTTTTTTTTTTGAAAAACTTGACCCACATTGTCATTGTCAATGTCCCTGGCTAAGCGTGTGCTTAAGTCCATTCCTGTCAGCAAAGCCCTTAAGCATCAGGGCCTAACTTTGGCACAAGTATCTTTAGCCTCTGCAAATGTAAATACATAATGAGAGAATTTTTTTTTTTTTAAATGTAACAGGGAGATGTATTAATCCATGACTGGCCTGCAGAAAATTACTGCTTATTGCTAGAAAGACCATCCTAGCTACTGCAGGACAAGGTAACTTTCTCAGAGTTGATCACATCATTCGGGTGACCCCACATTGCAATTCCACTTGCTAGGACATTATTACATTTACACAGTGAATTTCACCCTGAAGGATCCCAAAGCACCACTGAAATGCTGTCACCTCTGCGACGTGGGTGGTGGCAACAACAGGCACGCTGCATAACGATGGGAAAATGAGGGGAAAACTTCCTCAAGGATGCTGAGGCAACCGTCTTGGGTGGCCCACATCTTTCAAAAATAGGTGGCTATGGACAGACTTCTAAATCCCTATTCAGGCACCTTAAGTGGCCTCTTTTTCCCCCAAGTGCTGAGCCATTGAAATTAGTGGGACCTGCTGGGTGCTCACTGCTTTTGAATAGCAGGCCGCTCATTTAGTTGATTAAATTGGGATTTAGGAGCCTAACTTTCTGCTTCTTCAAGTCTTGGCCCTGATTAATATGTCAGTGTTTGAACATTGAAGTGCAGCTGGTGACCTGCTTACAGAGTACTATGGAATCTTTAGTGTCTATGGGGTGGAGACAAGCTGGCTTTGTAATTCATTTAGAATATTAATGATCAAGCAAACAACTATTTAAATTTGTTTTTATTACAGAAAAAACCCAGCTTTGCAAAAAGTTACAGAACTAGGCAGGAGACTGTTGTTCTAATCCTAGCCCTCCTAACCCACTGGGTGACTTGGGCAAGTCACTTCACTTCTCTGCACCTATTTCCTCTCCTACCGTTTGTAATATCTGTTCAGATTTTCAGATGTCAACCAGAGACCATCCCTGGCCCCTGCCCTATGCGTCTGAACAGTGCCGAGCATAATAGGTCTCTGATCTTCATTGTGGCCACCAGGTATTACTGTAATACAAATAAAATGAAAACCAGCCATTCTACCTTCTTTGCCTCTTTCTCAGAGTTTTAATCCATCCACAATGACCTAACACAAGCAGTGTAGACAATCTGGATCATCTCCTCTGTGTGGCATTCCTCTGAATGTTGGCCAGGCGTATTTAAAATGCAGTTTGATGTTACAGTCCTGGAGATGGGAAGACAACTGTAGAATGTGCTTCCCATATCCTATGGAAGTTGGCTAGCAGGGAATTTGTAAGTAGGATGTCTAAATGCTGTTGTCCAGGATCACACTGCTGTTTAAAGAAAATGTCTTTTCTGAGGGTAGAGGGGAAAGAAATAAGAAATTCAACAGTTGAAATTCACAAAGCTACAGGAGCAACATTATCTGTTAAATTTAACTAGATTTTCACAGGAGATTAATTTTGCCCATGGTACTGAACAAAATACTGCTCTTACAGGTAGAAACACCCCTGTTTTAGTTAATGGCAATATTGACTTCCGTTGACAGCAGTAGGAGCAGGAGAAGGTCCAGTACCTTATGTTACTTCCAGATTCAGAACAACCTTTAAAGTGTGCAATATTCTAATATGTCTGTTTTTCTTATGGCTGTTTTTGGACTACACAGAGGAGTTATGGGGAGATGTTCCAGGGCCTGTGCTACACAGGAAATCAGTGAAGATGATGTAGTTGTCTCCTCTGGCCTTAAAATTTATGAATGAATCTTTGCAATGCTATGCTTTGTACTTCCCCTTACATATAATTACTCAGAATTTTTTCTCTCAGGGCATATGCACATTACCATTAATAGGAATTTCGTATGTGCAGGGAAAGGAGAATAATATCTCATTTTTGGATTGCAACTAGATTGGGTTGCACACCATTGAATTCACTCTTTAAAGGGCACATTCCAAATTGGCGCTTATTGTGCCTTTTTGTTCTTTCAATATGAAGAAAATACCTGGGCACAGTTAGGTCCCAATTACCACGTTTACTAAAAAGACACAAACATGTCAGGCCTTGCTACTCTGGGTCTGGCAGTTTCTAACACACACAACACAATGAGCACCATTAGAGGGCTCACTATTAAAAAATCTATCTATGTAATATACACTACAGCCCTTGAACTATTCAGCCATCCTCAGAGTGTGGAAGACAATCGACACCATGCAGGAGACCTGGGACTGGGAGCTTCACTCTAGACTTTTGCCTATTGGGTCAGGCTTCTTGATGAGCGTGCTAACTTATAGCTCAGTGGTTTGAGCAGCGGCCTACTAAACCCAGGATTGTGAGTTCACTCCTTGAGGGGGCCACTTAGGGATCTGGGGCAAAATCAGTACTTGGTCCTGCTAGTGAAGGCAGGGGGCTGGATTTTCGGGGTCCCTTCCAGCTCTATGAGAGAGGTATATCTCCATAAGGTGGTGTAACTGCAGTGAAATCAATAGTTCTACATCCCTTGAGCAGTGAAGCAGGTGCATTGTTCTTGGCATTTATAGGCAGGTTTGCTCCTCACTAGTAAAGCACATGTTCTTTAGTGGCTGACCCACATATCAAATGGATCTTGGAGCAGACCACATCTGCTTCCTATCCAGAGGAAGAGCACACTGCTGGCATTCACCTAGTGATAAAAGATGATTATAGGTCTCAAACGGAAGACAAAGGACTCTCACTGTGCAGCCCAGAGATTAGTTAAGGTAACGCAGCCAATGACTGAAATTCATAGGGTGATGCCAAGCAGTCTTCTGCCAAACTGACCTATATTCCATGTACTGTCTACCCCAGGGCCTAGGATAATAAACAATGCAATTTTAATGTGTGCCCTAATTCTTAATAATTAATATACTTATTTTAAAATAACTCTGAAGTTTTTTGTGCTGTGGCTCAGACCAGCATTTAATTCTATATTCTGTGCAGCAACAAAGTCACTTATTGACTTCATTCGCTCAACGTGGAAAAGAGATGCGAATCCACCGCTGTTTCTGGAACTGCATCTACTTAACGTAGAGATGAATTCGATCTTGCAAATTTGTTTTCTCTAAAGGTGCACAGTTAGTCTCCTTTAAAGACATGCTTGTGGTTCTAAGGTTAGCTATGTCAGTGCAAAGCAAAGAAAAATATACCCGGAGGCTATTTGAACAATTTACTCTGGGTGCTGAAATAAGTTGAAGAGCCCATGGATCGGGTGAGAGGCAAATCAAACAGCTAGTGCGTGTTCATGTTTCCCACTGAAGTCGTCATATGCTGGGCTTCAGTAGCAGTTATGTAAATACAACTGAAAGGATAATGTGAACCTTACAACTCTTAGATTTGCATTAATGCACAGAATTAATTAATTGCAGCTTTGATTCAGGAAAGTACTTAAGCAAACACTTAAATCCCTCCTTGGTTAGGATAGCACTTTAAGCATGTGCTTAAGTCCCACTGAAGTCAAGAGTAGGGGGCTGAGGAAAGGGAGGCAGCAGGAGAGGAAGATAAACATGTGTTTTAGTTTTAGGCCTTGAGTCAAGAAAGCACTTACTTATAGTGAATACAGTTTTTGAAGACCTGCTAAAATGCATTAGTTTTACCCTAATGAGACTGACCCTCAGTCGCTATTTCTTTCCTGCTGGCGTTGTAACCTGAGACAGATAAACGACCATGTAAAAACTGAAAAGTTTCTCACTCTCCTGACTTGGCATCGGGGTGAAGCAGGACAACACACCACGAATAGTTTCTTCGGCTCTCAATCTCAGGTAAAGCAGCAGCAACAAATAATTAGCCAACAGTCTAATACCAGAAATAGCTACTACTAGAGGTGCTGGCCTTATTTATATCCCAGATGAAGTACAAAGGAAAAAAGACCTGTTTTTTTGTTTGTTCTTTTAAGGGGTTCTGCTCACCCGGGGATATTTTTGTGTGTGTTACATAGAGGGATCCTTTAATGTTTTGAGGGTTAACAAATCAGCAGCTTTCCGTGCTCTTGACTTCTGCAGAAACTCTCAGGCAGGGTACGTGTGCCTGAATATTAGTTTAACTTTACGTGACATTAGATGGAATATCTACAGCATGGCTAAATTCAAAGAAAGGAGAAACTGCCTGTGCGTTATTGCTAAGCTCATCCAGTGCCTTGCAATGTCGGGGCTTGATCCAGCAAGGGGCTCAGCGTCTCTTGTGAGATGCTGATCATCATCCATTGTTTCACTTCAGGACATTCAGCCCTTTGCTGGATCATGCCCTAGCTAGACATGTGTCATGGGTTTGAGCTGTTTCTCTGCAGGAGTATAGGCTACTGGGACCTGAATTTCCTGACAAATTGACAACGCTTCAACACAGACAACTACAGATTTATTGCCAGTGGATAAATACAGTAATGAGCTGGGAGGTATTTTCTTCAGGCTATGTAAGCACAGCAGGGTGAGCTAATCTTTGAGGGCCTTTGCTGGCTTTGTGGTCAAGCAGCATGTTCAGACTCTGACCTGCTAATTGAAAACATTTCCTTAAGCAGGGTGTTATACTTCAGGCTTTATGGGTATTTGGCTTGTTCCGGTTCATTTAGATATCTGCACTTAAGGCATTTCCCTAATGGGGGAGTGAGGAAATACCTGTATGTCACTCAAAAAAAAATCATCAAGGGCTCAGTTCTGTCTGTAAAAGGGACCCAGACAAGTGCACAAGTGCTGCAGAAAGAGTATTTTTGTGCACCCAGATTCTCCTGCCCTGCAACAGCTGCTCCCCATGCAGTCTGTTGCTACCAGGGCCATGAATAACCTAAGCCGTGAGCACAAAAGCTGTTAGGAGCAGTAATAATGTGAGAGAGGTGGCTGCAAGGAAGCACACCGAAGCATGTGGATCGTGCCTTCAATAACATGTAGGGCCACTCCTTTCAGTTCAGGGGGACAGCTGAGATCGCCATAGCAAGGACTGCAGGATTTCCTTTGAATTACTTGGTGGTAAAAGGTTGTCTCCTGCTCAACCTTGTATGCAAAAAATTTCTGTCTACTCTTTCACGGTGGGAGCTAGCTTGGGTGCTACTGAACTAATCTGTGTTTCTGTTGACGATAATGTATTTTATCCACTATTATTAGTATAAATCAAAGCTAATTTTTGTTAAAGTTGGAGATGTTTTGCACCAGTGAAATAGGCACATATCAAATGATAACACAGTATGACCAGCTGAAAACAGGGTCTTATAACGGATGGGGTCAGGAAGCCTTCACTATAATTGGTGCTATCAGTTCCACCTATAATATGTATAACACTCATGCATAGAATATTTCAGCTGTAGAAAACGTCTCCAGTATTAACAACAACAAAAAGATACCAATACCCCCAATAAGAGTGCTATGATGTGGGTTAGTAATTTAATATAGAAGATGTTTAATATTTCCCAAATACATAGCCTTGCACTCAAATATGCAGAATATTTTCAGTCTTATTTGCATCTCAGAAACATGAATTTGATTCTTGCATCTTTGTGTTGTAAGTGCAAGACAGTCCCTCACATGGATATTATGCAATATTTTAAATTCTTGACTTTAGAAGTTTGTGGCCCTAGCCACCACAATAGCTATTTGTCCCTAGAATAGATTGTTAACCTCCCAATTTGCCCTTCGCAAATGAATATCTGTTGTAGTGTAGACTCTGTGTTATTTTATACCTGAAATGTGCACTGTAGGTCAATAATTTAGAACTGTGCATTGAAATAAACTTAGCTGTTTTTTTGCTTGGTTTTTTTAAAAGGTAACCCAGTAGATGTGGAGATATTGTCAGAACTCTGCTTTATTTAGTCCCATGGCAAATCTATAAATGTTAGACCATTAATCCATTTTTTGTAGCTAGTTTATTAAAGTGTAGCTCTACTAAAGTCAAGGTTGAATTTGGGTGCAGCCTGAGCCTCTACAACAGGGGTGGGCAAACTACAGCCTGGGGGCCTCATCTGGCCCTCCAGATGTTTTTAATCCATCCCTCAAACACTTGCTGGGGAGCGGGGTCAGTGGCTTGCCCAACTCTGCACAGCTCCCGGAAGCAGTGGCATATCCCTCCTTCGGCTCTGCATGCTGCCCCAGCCCCAAGCGCTTCCACTGCAGCTCCTCTTGGCTGGTAACTGCAGGGGTGGTGCCTGCAGACGGGGAAGTGCACAGAGTTGCCTGGCCGTGCCTCCACATAGGAGCCAGAGGGAGGACAGGCCACTGCTTCTGGGAGTTGCTTGAGGTAAGCATCACCCAGAGCCTGCACCCCTGACTCTTCCCATGCCCCAACCCCTTGCCCCAGCCCAGAGCACCCTCCCACAACCTGAACTCCTTATTTCTGGCCCCACTCCAGAACCCACACCCCAGCCAGAGTCCTCATCCCCTCCAACACCCCAACCCCTAATTTTGTGATCATTCATAGCCTGCCATACGATTTCCATATCCAGATGTGGCCCATGGACCACAAAGTTAGCCCACCCCTGCTCTACAACCTGGCAAAGAGTGAGGGTCCCAGAGCTCAGGCTGCAGTCGGAGCCTGACTGTCTACACCACAGTTACACAGCCCCTAAGACTGAGCCCTACAAGCCTGAGTCTGCTGACACTGGCTGCAGTGAGACATACCCCGAAAGACCACGCTGTGCTCTTAAAATGAAAAGAGCCCAACACTACCCATTTTCCATTAGAAAACTGAGGAGATTTACAACAGTTAATGTTGGTCATTAACAATACAAACAACTCTAGTACAGCCAATTCAGATAATTTCTGGGAACACGATTCATGACAGGGAACAGAAGAGATTTGGATAAGAGGGAGATTAACCAAATCTTTGGTTAAACTGACTTGGTCTGCAGTGACTCTTCTTGAACAGCTTAGTAATATTTTACAGTCCATACAGCGGAATACTCTACTGCCCGCACATTTTATGTACTTCATCGCCCAGCAGTCTCATGTTTGAGGGTCTTTTTAAATTGCCAGAATTAGTATCACATGAAATCCACAACAAAACTTCAAAATTAATATTTCCTCGCCCCCTCAATTTAATAAACCACATCAGACAATATATAAACCCTGTACATAAAAGGGGGTGATCTGTGTGATTGTGTGTCACATTCCTGTCTGTCTACAACTCTGTCCCACAGTAATCCTGACCGAGGGGTTGGATAGTAGAGGATAATACTAATACTGGGCTAAAAGAGTACTTGCACTCTGACAGAAAATGGGCAAATAAACGCACTTAAAGGTTTCTTAAAATAATGTGGGGTTGCTTTTCCTTTTCATGTACCTTATCTGTATAGCAACACTTTCAGTGAGCCCAAGTGTATGCTGTATTGAAATAAGTCTCATTAGTCTTACCCAAGATGCAGAACATTCTCATCTATTATGTAGAATGAATGAAGGGGGTAAGGGGATCAATAGGGGTTGGTTTTGTGTGTGTGTGTGTTTGTGTTTTTTTCTTTTTTTACAGACACCAACACACACCACTGAAGATAGAGGAGGCGCTTAAGAGGGAAAGTAACATGAGGACAGACACCACCCTCCCCCCGCCCCCACCACTGAATTAAATTCAGGAATTCACTCTCTCAGCAGGATTTAGGTCACACTGCAGGAGATGAAAAATATGGAACCCACTCAAAAATAAAGCAAAGGAAATGTAGGTACAATACTTGTCCCCCAGGGTACCAGGGCTAATTCCCACTTTAGAACAAGTGTTACAAATTACAATAACTCTTCTCACGTGGGAAGTACCATGGTGCCTCTTATGAGCACAGTGGCCAGGGATTCTGTATTACATCTCATTTGGAAGACAATAGCCAGATCCTTAGCTACTGTAAATCCTTATTGCTACACCCCACTGAGGTTCTGGCCTAGCATCTCTAGCAGCACAGGTGCCATAATACTATGGTGGGTCAGAAGAAAAATGGATTCAGAGCAACACCTTCTGAATCAACAGTATTTTCTCCAGCACTATCATTTTCCTAGAAGGACCCCCATGCCCATACTCCCTGCTGCAGCCCATTTAGCTTGCAAGAGTCAATGATGTCACACTCTAAGTTGTAATCAGGCTTTATAAAGGGACTACAGACAGACCCTTTAAATACAACTTGGAAATAAGCATTCTGGCTGGCAGTATCCTAGACTGGCAACAACAGAGAACAATGGAGAGGATAAAATAATCCATTTTAAATATATTATTTTGAGGGGACAGATGGGAAGCCTCAGGAAGGATCATGAACCCAGGATAATTTGAAGAGAAATGTTAGTGCTGCAGCATTTCTTGGGACCTAACGTACAGAAAGGAACCTTGGTGTCTCAAGTTGGATGTACTAAAAGCATGTTGTCTAATATTTTCAGTGTTATAAGGTGGCTCATAGAAAGGAAAAGAATTTAATTGGGCAGATTTCCAATTCCTTGTCTTATAAAACAGTAGCAAAACCAAGGAAACCAACGGCTAAACCTTCAGTGTAAACTGGTGTCGCTTTGTTGTAGGCAGTGGAGCTGCACTCATTTATACCAGCTGGAGATCTGGCTCCAAGATTCTAACAATAATGTGACTTTGATCTGGTCCTTCTATGACAAAAAAAGGACAGTATGTTTGATGAATTTGTCCACTTTTGGCTCATTCTTTAAGTACTGTCATAAATCACTGTTCATATTAAAAACTAAAAGTTCCTGCCATTTGCGAATTTTTAATTTAAAATGAAAAACCTTCCTGCTGTCTCTCCTGCATTGCTAGAGGTCACCACACACTTTCAGTATCTGTTATGACACTGCTAACACTGCTGAATTCCATAAAAAGGAAGAGGTTCCCAATGTGGTAAACTGGAAAGTATCAAGGGGAATGCAGTTACGTTGCAATCTGCCTAGATTTCATCCAAAGTTGTTCCTAGTGGGGGCTTGAGAGTTCCCATCATTTAACTTGTGAAATATCCCCAGTAGCCCCAGTAGCTGTATATTGGCCTTCTCCTTCCTGATGGTATGACTGCCACATTGCTTCAGACATGCTGTGGATAGTTATCACCAATTCATGTGTATGGTACACTGCTGTATGAGCACTATAAGGTGACATCCTGATACAGGAGTCGAATCCAGGACTTCCTGGGTGAGTGAAAACAAACCTTTCAGTTTGATCTTGTAAATCCTCTGTGTGCTGAACTCCCACTGAGGTCTATGGCAATTTGACAGGTGGAGGGCTTGCAGAATTGGGCCTTGAGTCATTAGACACTGATCTACATAAACCACAACATTTTGAGCAGCTGACTTGAGTGGGAAGGCTGCAAGGCAAATTCTCTTAAATAACTGAGTTATTATAAATTAATGTACAAAGCACTGATGAGACACAAAACATGTCAGCCCAAGCCCAAATAACTTATCTAAATAACTACAGAGAAGAAAGGATGTGCTAGGACACCAAGCAGAGGGAGTAACCTAATGTTTTGTTCTATGTTGTTGGCTCCCTACTGTAGCCTTTATGAAATAAAAGTGTCTCAAGAGACTTGAATGAGGACAGAGGGGGCTAGGGAAAGTGGGTGTGAGTGGGCATCTCATATATAGCAGCACCAAAGGAGATTGAGACAACGGATGCGGTAAGAGTAGCACTCCTGATCTGGCACAGGGAGTGTGTTGGGGGGACATCATAACAGATGCAGTTGCATAGGGCTTTACATGCGAGGAGAAGGAGTTTCATTTTGCTGCAGTGGGCAATAGGGAGTCAGTGGAAGGATTGGCTCAAGCATCTCTCTTTCGAGATGCGGTCCAACTGCAATTCCATGTTGGGCCTAATCCAAAGACCACTGACGTAAAGGGAAAGACTCTCCTCCACTTCAGTGGACTTTTGATCAAGCCCATTGTCATTGAAGTGGAACAGCTGGTATTTCGCACACTTCAACAAGAAACTTTCTCTTACTATAAGGCCACTGAACCGAAGCGTCTCTGCCAATGATATTCATTATCAAGCCTACTTCATGAAAATGCACCTAACTCTAATTCACAGGACAGGCTAAAGGCCTGATAGATATTCTGATACCACAATGATAGGCATCAGAGAAGAGTCTGAATACAACAGAAGAGATGAAAAATCTGTAGTTTCCCTAGGTTTGGAGGCCCTCTAGGATATACTTCCCTCCCACCCCACATGGCTCTGGCCTGGCATCCAGTGTTACCGGATTTCTCTGTAACCCGGTGTGACATTGCACTCTATATGATTTTATGAAAATATGCTAATGTAACTGGAATATGCTTCATGCAAAAGGTCTCTTGTAAGGTATCATTACAAAGCTTATAATCTACTGAGTGTGATCATCCTGTTTGTATACATTTACCACTCTTGTATCTGAAACTAGAAATATGAAATATAACTCTGAGGGCCTATTGTAATTATGCAAAGTATGGGCCATCAGTGATGGTTTGGAATCTTGATGGCTCCCATCAACGAGGATAACTGACTGCAGATGGCTCTGTTTTACCTGTAAGTCTTCCTGCATATGTGTGTGCTGGCAAGTGGGCAATGAAGTCTTACAGTGACATGTGATCATGTCACCTGAACTGGAATCCATCTTTAACCTGGTGCTTTTCCATTGAGAAGTGAGGAGTGAGGGCAGGGCCGGCTCCAGGCACCAGCTTATCAAGCAAGTGCTTGAGGCGGCCACTCCGGAGCGGGGCGGCACTTTCAGGTATTTGAGGCAATTCGGCGGAGGGTCCCTCACTCCCGGTCAGAGTGAAGGACCTCCCACTGAATTGCCGCAGATTGTGATAGCGGCTTTTTTTTTTTTTTTGGCTGCTTGGGGCAGCAAAACCGCTGGAGCCGCCCCTGGGTGTGAGGGACGCACTAGAGAACAAAGGATTCCTTCCTTATACAAAAGATGATAATAAATGGATGGAACAGAACAAAAAGGGCAGCCACACGAGGAATCCCTAGCTATCACCTGAGCTGGACAAGGGCGTACCAGTGGAAAGGATTGTGCCCAGACTAGAAGGTATCCAGTCTGTGAAAAAGACTTATTGAACATCTCTCAGGGTGAGATTTTTCTCACCTCAGTTGTATTACTGTATTAGCGTAGATTTGCTGTGTTTTAGTTTATTTCAACTTGTAATCTCACTTATTCTGTTAACTACTTGAAACCACTTAAATCTACTTTTCTGTATTTAATAAAATCATTTTACGTATTAATTAATCCAGAGGATTAATACTGTGTGTGTGTGTGTTGACAGCTGTGCATTCTCTCTGTTACACTATGCTTTAAATCGATTTAAAAGCTTAAATAGATTACGCTGTACCGTCCACACTACAAACGCCCTTTAATATTGATATAAATGGCTCTTTAAATCGATTTCTGTACTCCACCCGACGGATGAGTAGCGCTAAATTCGAATTAACATATCGGATTACGTGTTAGTGGACGGAAATCGACGTTATTGGCCTCTGGGCTGTATCCCACAGTGCACCACTGACCGCTCTGGACGCAATCTGAACTCGGATGCAGCGGGCAGGTAAACAGAAAAGCCCGCGAACTTTTGAATTACATTTTCTGTTTGCCCAGCCTGGAGCTCTTCAGCACGGGTGGCGATGCAGTCTATCAAAAAGAGCACCAGCATGACCTATGGGAGATACTAGATCTTGATCGCCTGTATGGGAGACAAATCTGTTGTATCAGACTCCGTTACAGAACACAAATGCCAAAGCGTTTGAAAAAATCTCCAGGATACACAGCGCGTGTGACAAGCATAACGAAGCCAGAGACTCAAATGGCATGCTCATGGAGTGAGGGGCAACTGGAAGACTCCAGCTATCCACATCCATAGCATCTCTGAAAAGTATTGCATTCTTGGCTGAGCTCCAATGTCTGTAGGTTCAAACACGTGTCTGCGTGTTTCAGGAATAGCTCCTCAGTTCCCCCCCCCCCCCCACCACGTGAAAGAAAAGGGAATGAATACATTTCTTGACTACTTCAATTCTCCCAGTGACTGGTAGACTCGATGCTACAGCAGTGAAGAGCAGTATCCGCTCCTCTCCCTCTCCCCCTCCCGGTGGGTAGACGCGTGCAATAGGACTAGTACCTCCTCTTATGAATATTACATGTTGACATCGAGGCCAACATTGCTCTTACTCCAGTAGATAGACAGAACCTGCTCAAAACCAGCTTCAATCATAGCAACTGGCTTTCAGCACCCTCCCTTCCTGTGTAAAGAAAATATTCTGTTACGCCTGGACTGTCATGCAGCAGCATCTGGGCTCCTCTCCCCACCACCGTTAATGTCCTGCCTGGCTATCATCGCGCCGGGAGGCTTCCTCCCCCTCATTTTATGTCACTACACTCAGTGTTTTCTTATTCCTGCATTCTTTATTACTTCAGACACAAATGGCAGGACACTGCCACGGTATCCCAGAGATTGGGGAGGAGGAAGCAACGGTGGGGTTCGGGCACCCCTGAATACTGACACGAGCAGCTGTGCTCTGATACACTGGTCCTCTAATACACTTGCCCTTATTCTAGCAGGACTGACTCTATTTTTAGAAACCATGTAGGGAGGATTGACTCAGTCCCAAGTGAGTCAATCCCAATTTTGCTTTTTGCGTTGCACCCCGCCGGATTTCAGCCGAGGCACTCATGCATAAGCAGCGGACAGTACAGAGGAGAGATAACCCACGCTCATTGCCATTTTTCTCCGGCGTAGACGGTACGCGACGTAACCATCTCTGTATCATGCAAAGGCAAGTGAATGCTGCTGTTAGCACTGGAGTATCGCCTCTCTGTCCGCGGCATCCATACAACATACGGTGCTGGAAAAAAAAAAAGTGAACGGCTCCATGGTTGCCGGTCTATGACGTCTCCAGGGCAATCAGGGAAAAACGGCGCAAAGATTGTCAGCTGATGTTTTCCCGAGAGAGAAATGACTGATGACATTTACCAGAACACCTGCGACATAAATGATTCAACCCAGAAAATCCAAGGGGCGGGGAGACTGCAGGAACTATGGGATAGCTACGGAAGAGCTACCCACAATGCAACGCTTCATAAATCGACGTTAGCCTCGGACCACGGACGCACAACACCGAATTACTGTGCCTGGTGTGGCCGCATGAAATCGAATTTATAATATCAGTTTTATAAAACTGATTTTAGCTAATTCAATATTATCCCGTAGTGTAGACGTGGCCTATCAGTGTTATAGAGGGTGAACAATTTGAGTTTACCCTGTATAAGATTTATACAGGGTAAGCAGATTAATTTGGGTTTAGACCCCATTGAGAGTTGGGCATCTGAGTGTTAAAGACAGGAACACTTCTATAAGCTGCTTTCAGGTAAGTAATTCAGACCCTGGCTCTGTGTGGAAGTAGGCTAGCGGATCTGGCTCAAACCAGGCAGGGTGCTGGCGTCTTGAGCTCGCAGGGAGAGCAGGGGCAGAATTAGTCTTGGCACATCAGTTGACAGTTCCCAAGGGAGTTTCTGTGATCCAACCCGTCACTGCTCTTGTACCTCTGGTACAGTCTAGAGGTCATATTTTCTGTTTGCATCTCAGCAGGGTAACCCCTATCCTCCCTCAATACAATTTACTCAGTCTCATCCTAAATCAGTTTTCCATTTTCAATTTTTAACTCAGCATGGTGTGTATCAATGTTGCTCTGAAGCTTTTGAAAACCAAATAAATAGCTTTTATTTTTCTAACTGCTGCTTAGCTGGTTTCTCATAATATAATTTCCTAGCTTTAGTAATTTGCAAAAAAAAAAAAAAAACCCCACCCAAACTTTTGACCTGATCCTGCACGTGTTTAAATATGTGGAACTCCCACCACATGCAATGGATGTTCCATACCTGGAGTGCTGGCAAGATCAGATCAGGCCATGATCATACTATTCTTACCCACCCAAGCAGTTCTGCTGAACTCAGCTCATATGAGTAAGGGATGTAGGATCAGAAAAGGGCCAGCTTTTGCCAAGGAATTACACTCGCTGCATGTGTTTAAAATAAAAAATTAAATATTTGGTGGGAAGAACAGATTCCACAAAACACCTGCTCCACTTCTTCTTACAGTGATGGCCAGAGGCCTCAACAAAAATTAGGGCCCTGTTGTGCTAGGCCCTATATAAACACACAGTTAAAGTCCTGCCCCAAAGAACTTACAATCTAAAGAGACGACATAGACACAGAAGGGGAACACAGACACTGAAGTTGTTTCCTCCAAGCTAACACAGCAGGTCATGGCAAAGCGGGGGATAGAACGCACAGTCACCCGAGTCTCAATCCATTGCCCTACTGGACCACACTTTCGATCTCACTCACATTTTTTCTTTAACCTAATGATTTAAATTAACTTGTCAGACAGACACGAGTGATGCAGCGAAAGCCTGTGCAGAATGAACTTACTGAACTGCTGCAAGTCAACATTTCATCTTTGATTTCTGCTACTTTCCCTCTGTGCACTTGTATTGTACTCAGATCATAACCTTGATACTCCAAGGGCCAGGCTTCCCCTGCAGTCCAGAAACTGCCACTCACTGATGGGCAGAGGAGAGAACTGATCTAGGTTGCCCTCGTTCCACTGTCTTAATGGCGGCAAACTGGAAGTTGCCCAACAGCCTGCTTTTTCACCTTCGTACTTATGTATCAAAAAGAATGGTGTGACTTCACACTTTTAAAATAAAATCTATTAAAATGCTACCAGCCAATTATAAACTTAATGCCAATAGTACTTTCCAGCAAATATTTCTGCAGTAGAATCTACTCGTACAGAAATATCATTTATTAGCTTAGAAAGAAAAGTGGGCTTCCTCTACCTCTTTGTAACTTTTTTTGTTTTCTTCCGATTAAAGACAAATATCAGAGGTTCTGACCCAAAGAAGAGTTGGGATTTCTCACACCTCTCAGGATGAGGCCCAAAGAGAGCAAGACAGGCTAATGACAATATACAGTGAAGAGGGGTTGTAAATTTAATTAGATTTCCATCCAAGGCATCTCAGTTCCTGTGCACAGTGAGAAACTCACTGGCAGTAGTAAGCAGCAAACATCTTCACTGCAAGCTTCCTTAAGTAGAGTTCTGATTGGCACAATGCTACTGCAACTGCTTTCTCTCAGTGCCCCTTCCCATTAATGCCAGCACGAGCCAGCAACAATGCCAAAAATATACAAGACACCATTTTAATGCTCTGCAAATCTGACCACCAGGGGCTTTCTGAAAAGACTGTATCTCCCTGGGTCTAAGCTCAACAGTACGAGAGTAATGACAAAAATTCCCAAATAACCCTGTGACAACTAATTCAGCGAGTTCCTTGTTACATTTTTAAGCCCCTTAATTGCCACATAAAGCCTTCTGACGTTAAAATCTACGGGAAATGTTAACAATAAGTTGTATTAACAGTATAACTTCTTGTTACCTTCCTGTCTGAGTTTTGTCTCATCTGATAATTGATATAATACATCTCTACCTTGATATAACTCTGTCCTCGGGAGCCAAAAAAAATCTTATCGTGTTATAGGTGAAACCACGTTATATCGAACTTGCTTTGATCCACCGGAGTGCGCAGCCCTGCCCCCCCAGAGCACTGCTTTACTGTGTTATATTTGAATTTGTGTTATATCGGGTCAGTGGTGTAGCTCATCTATTTTGGGGGCAGGGTGCTATATTTTAATTTACAGTAAAATCAACAGATTTTTCCATTTAAACTAGTTCGGGTATTTTATTTTTTTAAAAACCTACTAGCTCCATTCCATTTTTTTTCTAAGTTCTCACTCTTAGCTCATTTTCTTGGGAAAAGCTTATGGGGTATGGGGAGGAAGCCACTCTTAAGGTTTACTTTCTGTTTGCTCCTGAATTGTCAAGCTGCAGACTATGGCTGCCTGCCTTGCATTATGCTCCTTTCATGGATTCTGAACACTTGCCAGATTCTATTTTTTTCCCTCCACTGATCTGGTTAAAATGCTGACTCCCCTTTCACTGCTCTTGCAGTCTTGTCCTGCTCCGCTGACTGCTTGAAGACTCCATCAAGAATGGGAGGCAACAGAGCTCCAGCAATAAGTTTTTCAAATATGTGCCAGGCTGTAGCTGTCAGCATGTAAACCCTTAAGCAGCTAGGTCCTTCCTATCTGCTGGCATAATCCATTTTACATTGCCTAGGTCCTGCTCACTGGCTCTGTGGGGTCACAGGACTTGGGAATGGGGAGAGGGCACCATTCCCATGAAAACAGCAGGACAGGACTCAAAAAGTGGTAGGAGAGGTGCTGGCTGCAACACAATGGCCCAAGAGAGTCCAAGTCCAAACTAGCCAGTGGCAAGTCCAAACACTCAGCTGTGTGTATGGCTGGGGTCAACAGCATGCACTAGATGGAGGTGCACTCGCCTCTTTATAATGGAGGAGCAACATGTGCTTGGCATAGCCTTGAAGCTGCCCACCTCGAGCCAGCCTGCCCAGTACAGGCATGATGGCTTCCATCCCCAACGAACAGCCAGCATCCTTCCCTTCTCCTCTGCGTGGTTCCCTAATGGGAGGGTGGTGCATGTTGATGTAAAGTGGTACCATCTGTAGCTTCTCCTTCAATGCAGGTGAGATTAGTATCATGCGGTTTAAACCCACTGCACTTTCCTCCCACATTATATCCTTGGAAAGGAACTAGGTTAAGAGAGCTCTTCAACTTGACTATAATTATATACATATGGAACGTATGCCCATTTTTTTTTTTTTTACTTGCTTGTCATTGTTTTTCAAGGGAAATGGCTCATTTTCTCTGGGTTTAACAAGTAATGCTAGTAACATTGAAAAGAATGAAATCCATACGTGATGCAGGAGATCATATTTCAGATCATGTCTAAGGACGGAGAGGGCAGGGAGGCTGAACTGCCTTCTCATGCCTAGAGATAATCCTTCCAGGGCAGGACTGAAACACTTTGGTAGGGCAGGGTGGAGGCAGCACATGCTGCCCACTGCCTGTGCTACACCTGTAAGATGAGTGAATAGAAAATGTCCTTAGCTAGGGCTAGCAGTATGACACCTTAGCCCAGCACTAATTTCACACACCCCTTTTTATCTTGTAAAGTACAATCCATGAAGATGTGGTCCATCTGCTAGCAGAAGCCACACTTTAAATTATTGGCTGCAGCTGGAGAATGTGCTCCTCTGTATCCTCCAGGTAGGATTTCCAGCTGCTAGATTCACATAAGTAAGGAGCCAGTGGCAACTTCTTCTGGCCCACTTGCACGGTCCCCCTCTGTGCTGCTGAGTGTGGGATCCCTCCTGCCCAAGGAAACCTTTGCAAGGGTCCCACCGAGTTGCTATGGCACAAAGCACAATGAATTTCTAGGCAGCGGATTTTCCCTTTGAACACTGATGCGAATACATATACTGTAAGGTGGCTAAGCTAGCAATATAAAATAATGGGCATAAAATGCCTCAAGCTCCCTTTCATGTTTGATTTAAAATGCAAACAGATTTACAGGCAGGATGTTTATCCTTTCTTCTTTAAATTATTTATAGTGGTTTAGACTGGGCGACCCTATTACATTGAAATAAATGCATCAGCTTAGACCAGGAGTTACATCTTCCACTGCTAGAAAATGAAGCCAAATGCATGCTTGTAGCGGAGATGCAGCAGTTCCAGATCAAGGGGCTATTGTCTAGTTAGTGAATTCAGTGATGACACAGAATGTTTGAAAGACCATATCAGGGCAAAGCATCAATGCTTCCCTTTGTGAGCATTTCACAGAGGTGGGTCGAGTCCAGGTGAGTTCTCTGTCAGTTGGACATCTCACGCTGTTGGTCTTGAGGCACTTTGGATACTGTGTGTGCTCACTTTCTGTTTTTTGACTTAGAGCGAGAAGAGACTGCTTACTGCCCACAGAAAAGGTGGGGAGGGCATCAGGAGTCTTCTCTTCATGCATCCAGACATGGACCAGTCACAGTGGGTCTCCAGCATGCCAGGGCTTCCATGCACCACTGTTGCTGCAAGGACTAGCAAACCCAGAAACGTGGCTCTCCAGAGAAGCTGCCTTGTCTGCTCCTGGAGACATCGTACCTGAGGGCGGCACAAGCTTCCAGGAGTTCCAGCTGGGGAGATGAGACTTTCTACCCCCAGTTCCCTTTTAGCCCTTAAAATATGGCTCCACATTCAAGAAAGACAAGATGATGGCATTGGAAGGTTTCACCCATTGTCATGTCTCAAAGATTTCAAGAGCAAATGTTCTCAGGTGACAAGTAGAAACAGTTAGCCCCCATCCCTGACTTCCAGCCCTGCAAATGCCAGCTAGAGCTCTGAAAGTTACAACTTGTTAGTTTTTCCATTTCATGCATTCTTACCAGCAAGAAGGGTCGCGCAGGCTAGATCCATCTTCTCTCTGCCCCCAATGATTTCTTCATTTAAAAAAAAAAAATTCCCCAACCCCCCGTTGTTTTCCTAGCTAAAGCGAAAGCTGTGCCATGTGTTCAGAATAGAAGAGCCTGCCCACATTCCAAAGCTATAAGTGCGGAAGCTTCACATCGTATATTTACTCTGGGTCTTATTAGTTTTTCTCTTTTTCTTCTCACTCTTTTCTTCCCCCATCATCTTTTTGCCTTTATAAATAAAACAGAAACACTAATGGTCCAAAGCACTTCCTCGCATATTAGCAATATCACTGTGTTGTGGCTGCCTTGGAAGAGTCCAGCACTCCTGTTGGCAGGGGTTGGAGGTGTGCACTGAGATCACTGGAATTCTATAGGATTTTGATAGTTTAAGGTTTGCATTTATCTTTCATTCTGTCTATTGTCTGCTCTGACTTTTTTCACTGTAGTGTCTCACTAGCTGTTCTTGCTCTAGCCCCTGCTGCCTTTTTTTTTTTTTTAACTCTTCTAGGCAGAACTCTAACAGTCCTGGGGTCCCAGTCAAGTTGAACTTTCAAACCTGCAGTTCAAGGAAAAAAAGATGCAAACACTTTCCAAGGAAGGTACAAATATTAAACAGAATGGATAAGAGGCTGCTCCAAAATATACATACTATTTAGAAGAGTAAGATAAAGCAGCTACCACACACTGCTACTTTAAACCTGACACACAACATCTGCTCCTGTTTAGTTTTTAATGATTCACAGTCTCTTGCCTGCATCTACAATGAGAAAAGACACACTTGAGTGGCGCTAAACAGCAGGTTAGTTTATCCCATTGCGAGGAAGAGAGAACCCTTGCCATGCTTAGCTGAGCAGTGATGAGCCACTGAACAGCCAGCCAGGAGACTTAAAGCCCACACATGGAGGAAAGGGATGCCCCTTTTTGCAGCTCAGATTTGGCTCTTGCTGAATTTTCTTTTTACCCCTGCAGCTTATGGACCTAAATTAATCTCCTCTTCACTCCACACCAACACTTTCTAGATAGAATTATTACCTCCCCTGCCGCTCTCAATGATTTTTCTGTGCTAGCGTCGATTGTACCAATAATGCTTAAGAACCCAACTGTGGGCCTGACCTAAAGCCCGCTGAAGTCACTGGGAGTCTCTCCATTGACTACAGTGCACATTGGATCAGGCCCAAGTGTGTGAAAATCTGGGCAGATAGTAGCTGTAAGCTGCACTATTAGGGTCTGAAGTAGCAGCTATACGTACAATAGGAATAAATCCTAGTTGCAGTTTTAAATCCCAGTAAACAGACTTCTGGCAAGGAGCATGGCAGGTGGTGACAGGATGGATTCCTCCTCCTGAAGCTGCATCTGCAGCCACTCTTGCCGACCAAGGGCTGGGATAAAAATAACGCTTAGCTTTTTGATGTCTCCAGATGAAAAGTACCATATAAGTCAACATTTCCCCCCGCTTCCAGATGTAGAAAGTGAGCCACAGAGAGGTGCTCCCACACTGCTGCACTTCCCCTCCTCTGCCATTGGGGGAGTGTGCCAGAGGAGCCACACTGCCATAATTCCACCCCATCAAGCCCTGGCCCTAGCCTCTCTCTCCACACATGCCAAGCAGCAGGGCCGGCTTTATGAATGGCGGGGCCTGATTTGAATACCCAGTGGTGGTCTGGGGCTTTGGCGGCAGGGGGGCTGCTCTGGGTCTTCTGCAGCACTGAAGGACCGCCCCCCCCCGCTCTCCCTCCTGCCGAAATGCCGCCAAAGACTCGGAGTGGACCGCCCCCCCCCCGCCACCGGGTGAGGGGGAAAAAAAATTAAAAAGATGCCTAAGGTGGGGGCCCCTCCTAGGCATGAGGCCTGATGCCGGAGAATCAGGAGAATCGGCTTAAAGCCAGCCCTGCCCAGTGGCATGGAAGAACCCCCTACCGAGCACAGCTCTGCCATGGGTGCTAACCCAGAGTGGCCAACTCTTCCAACTTGATTGTCTGTTGTCTTACAGTCCCAGCTCCCAGAGTCATATGTTTTGTGTGGGAATTTCAGCCTTTTTTTTTTTTTTTTTTTTAAAGTGAGTTTCTAGCTTTCCTGCTTGATATGCCCCAGAAAGTGGGTCCTGATTATTGAACTCTTGGGATTGGCAGGACTGGCTAACCACCTGCAGGGGCTCCTTGGATGCTGTGTCGCACGCTGTACAGAGAAACCCTTCTATTGGTGGGGGTGTCAGGCCCTCCACAGCAGCAGAGACTGGGGAGTGAGACCCTGGCAGGATTTGCCTTAAAACATTGCCAAGGCTCCTTCCCTGCTATGGCCCCAATTCAGGACAGCACTTAAAGCACATGCTTAAAGTGCCACTGAAATGGATTTAAGCATATGCTTAAATGCTTTCCCAAGTAGGGCTGCTTTACTGAATCAGAATCTATGGTTGAAATGATGCTAGTTACACTATGACTATAACAGGTGCGAGCAGGGTTTCAGTGGCAGTAGACAAGGGGCCAAAAGTTAATGCTTGGATGTACATCCTACCTTCATTACCACTTGTCCATTTCTCACCACCACTCTTAAGAGCTCACTTTTGGGTTTAATTTCCAAGCTAAATCAGCAACCTTGAAGAACTTAACGGGTAGACAATTGGCATTACCTGTCTGTTAAAATGTATAGCGCCTATTTCAGCAGGACATATAGCTGTTTTGATAGATTATGAACTTTCTGAGTCAATTGGAAGTCAGCAAAACCTTTAGTTCAGTGAAAGTCATCAGTTCCAAGACATTTTGCAATGGAAGAAAATCATGTAGCCTTGTATAAAGAGGAGCTTCATGTTTGTTTGTTTAAATGTAAGAATTTAAATGAAGATTTAGCTCCTCACTGGAAATCAACCAGTATGTTACAGAAAAATAACTGGCCCATGCATGTGTACTTACCAGGCTAAATGTTAATGGTAGCGTTGTTTTCCTGGAGAAGTACTGCATGTTTCGTAAGGAGCAGACACACACAAGAGGGATACAGTTTCTGTGGAATAGTAGGGTGAAACATTGTGCCCAAAGTGCCCAGCTTAGGGAACCAGTATTAATTATGAGAAACAAAGCATGTTGGTGGGTGAAGCCAAAATAAAATATTACCAACAGTCCAAATTAACATGCACGTTTTTACTAATCCAGACACCACCATCTCTAGATGGGTTTAAGGTACGGTATGCACCGTGGGCAAGAAGGCGAGCAGTTATAGTGATTTGATTGCTCCCAGGCAGCTTGTAACTATCTGGCTTTAAATGGCAACTAGCCAAAAATGTCCTTTATGTCACTTTGACACTGGCACATATGGTTAAATATTCTGAAATGTTGGCCTACTAGACAGGATTTGGTTAACTGATTAAAAAAACATAGCAGTCCCCTCCGAGGAAGGAGGTGAACAAGCGCCTGAGAGGGCAGATTGATGCATTAGAAAATGAAGGGAAAGAACCATAAAGAACCACAATAAATAATACATGCAGTAAAATATTGCTCATGCATCTCTGGGCTGAACAGCTTCTTTTGAAAATGCTCATGCTTTTGATGGCAGAGAATGACGTGTGTGTGACAAGAGGGGAAAGGAAAGCAGAAAAGCCTGTGATAGATGTGAACTATTAAATAACAGGGAATATTTGGGGAATTAATATTTATGAAATGTAAAAGACTATAGTAAAAATAAAAGCTGACACAAACTTATGAAAGGAGGATGATTTGAGTTAAGGCAGATGTAAAACCTGCAGTCTGTCTATTCTGTCAAGAAAGTAATTCCCCTCTGTGAGGTCTCTGTACTAAGCAACATCAAAAGAAGAAGGAGGAAAAATATATATATATAATATAGGCCTGATCCAAAGTCAACAGAAAGATTCCCATTGACTTCAGAGGGCTTTAGCTCCAACCCTATATGAATTTCAGCTTCTAATAGGATCTGGGGGCTAGCACTCTCCCCCATGCCCCCAAACAGACAGATTGGCCACAGCCTTTCTATAGCCCCAGTCAGATTCAGCTGACAGTAGTGAAACAGGTATTGTTTCAATAGCATGGAATACTGATGGGTGGTGGGGGACCCCTGATAGTGTGAGAATGGCTGCTTTCGAAGTGCTAATAGAATCACTGGAGGATTTTTTCAAAGGCACAAAAGGAAGTCAGGCACTCAACTTTCCATGGGAGTTAGGTGCCTAATTGCCCATTATGCCTTTGAAAATCTCCCCCATAAGAGACAGAAAAGCTCTGTTTGGTCACCCGGTCCAACTCCCTGCCATGCAGCACTGCTCCCAACACTACTGTACAAACTCTAGTATGCTGGTTAGTCTTGGTTTTAAAAATCCCACTACTTTTCTTGGGAGCTCATTTTACAGCCTAATACATCTCACTGTCAAGAGATTTTTCCCCTCAAATATTCATCCTAAATGGATCTTTCCTAATTTCCTTACATTGAAGAGCCAGCTCTGTGGACAGCAGACCTTAAATGCTGGAATGGCTCAGATAAAAGAAAGGGCTAAATCAAAACCACTGTGACCGCCTCAGTTCGGAATTTGTTTCCTTGTGAGTGCATTTCTTGGACGGGACTTTAGTTTTAGGCAGGGTTATGTTTAGTTTCTAGACATGGTTTCCTCTTGTTTTGACCCTGCTGAATTGCAGTAGCATAATCATAAGGCTACTGCAAGAGAGCTGTATATATGGATGCTAAGAATCTGAAAACTTCAGTTGATGGATTACATTTCCTCCTTCACAGAACCTCATGGAGAAAAGCTCCTTGATAATGTCATAGAAAATAGGTTCTCCAGACCCATAACTCGAGGAACAATGTAAATCACTGTGGTCTCTGCACCAGAGCATATATTTAGAAAACTATTTGATCTTCAAAAGGGAAGAATATGTTTCAGCCAAAGGATCCTGTCAGCACACACCCCGGCACGTACTGCAGACAGGTTGAAATAGGTTCTTCTCTGCAACACTTCCTCACATGAGTAGTCCCTACTCTAACAAGCAATCCCAGTGACTTCACCTGGACTAGTCTTGTGAGCAAGGGTTGCAGAATCAGGTCCAAAACTGTCTTCCTATCAGCTATTGCCCAGATTTTAGCCTATTCTCTAGTGGTGTTAGTAATTGCAATGCCAATTATGTTTATTGGCTGACCAGCTGGTTTGCATGGAAATGATAAATCTTTATTGCAATTCAGAACAAGCTCTCACTCTGGGGAATGAGACTGCCCTGCACCCATCCCCAAATCGAGCTGATCCAGTTATAAGCCTGCTTTGAAAAAAAACATACTTTTTCTCTAAGAAGAAAGACCCCCCCCACCATGCAGCATCTCAGGCTTTTTAATATAAATTCAGAAGGAAAAAAAAATCCACACAGGGACACTAGCAATAACCAGGCATTGGCGTACCAGGGAACGTGAATAAAACACTGCATAAAGCTGCAGCCGTTTTGCTCAACCTCAGAACATAAAGTTTATTGAATGACTCCCAGAAGAGGAGGAAATGCATGTGGCCCTTAGTAATAAAGTCTATAATTAGTTTTTATAGAAAATCCACAAACTGTGCTCAACTCCTCACCAAAGTGTTTTTTGGACTCAGGTAATGAATGCTTTATACCTCTGTGCACGGATAGGTGGGCACAGAAATGAACTCTGAAGGCAGGTTTTGGTTCAGCTCATAGGCTTATCCATCTGGGGTCTAGCAAAGGAGGAGAAAGTTCTCAGTTATATCTGTTTGGTCACAATTGGCCAGCTCCCACCACAGCTCTTTTGTGTCACTTTGGCTGACCAGCCAGCTGAGAATTCCCACAGTGTGGCAAGTCCTGATGGTACTGAGTTAATTCCACCCCTCCTATTTTCACATCTAGCATGTGGCTCAGGAGAGAGCATGGCCAGAGTGCTGCTGCATGCTGGAGATCCCTGACTGGTGTCACCACCCATGTAGGGCCACTATCAGTCAATACAAGTTAGAGCAGTCTCAGGATTGTTCTGACTTGAACCAGAGGCTGAACTGACCTCCAGTTAGGCCCAGGATTGGCGGAATGGGGTGTAACAACTGATCCCTTCACTACAGCTGCATAGGAAGGATTAAATGCTGTGCAATCCCAATAGTGTTCATGGAAAAAATTAGGGTAGAAATTGACTCTACAACTCAGACTCTCTCTTGCTCAGTTCTACCATCTGGCTTCTTCAGCTCCTGTCAATCTGACTATTTTGCTGCGGGGTCTGAAGTCTCCATATTAAACCAATTACTAAAAAAAATAAACAAATGTATGGATGTGTAAATCTGTGTGAATGCAGATGGACAGATAATGTTTATTTGAGTTTTATGAGGTTTTTAAAATTCAGCACCATAGAATGTAAAGTTTAAATAAGTTCAGGACTAACACTCTACAAGTACTAAAAGAAACTACTTGTCTGCAACAGTCAATGAAGCAAAGATTTGGAGTGGAGGACATTGGAATCATTCAACAAGTGACTTAGTTATTCTGGGTGCTACGAAGAACGGGATGCTATTTTGGGTGAGTTTGTGTGAATTGACTTTTTAAAAACTTTCTGATAAGTTCATTTGACTTTTCATATGGTCCCTGTTTTCTGTTTATTTGTGGCTTTACTGAAGCTGGATGCAACATTCTGAAACTGTAAATCAGTTACTACATGGACCTTTAAATAGCAACTGATTAAAACTAAAAGCAATCTCTAATTATATCAAAGAAACCACTCAATTGGTTATAGCCGTGGTCACCACACATGATGTAAATTCTCTCCCTCTGCGGCTCAATAAACTAGACAAACCACAGACTGTTCCCAGCATGGATCCTTAATAATACAGTCTAGACAATGCCAATCCATACAACACTCACTTACCCCAACATATCTCGGTACATTTATTTTTATAGTTTCAGACTCTGGAAAAATACATCCTCTAGTTAAGGAGGAGCATTCAGCATGGAAATGGACTTTTCAGAAAGCAGTGTTCCAATAAGAATACAAATATATCAGACTTCCACATAATCTAATTTACTAGTGTCTTTATATTATACTTTCCACTCAAATATCTCAAAGCAACAGACGTTCTATCAAGCAACTTATATGATCCTCACCGCTACAGTATCTCAGTGTCCCTGTGGAGTAGGTAAATACTATCCTCATTTTACAAATTGGAAAACTAATCCAAAGCGAAATTGACTTGACCAAGCTCACGTGGTAAATTAGTGGCAGAGCCATGGGCTGGTTCTATTGTTCTCTCACTTCTAGCAGTTTAAATCAAGAGTAACTCTACTGAAGTAAAAGAAGAAGCTACACAGATATAAAGTGACATGAGAATCAGACCTAAGAGGTTCTACCTCCCCATCCTATCATTTCACCGCAGGCTATACTCTTTGGTTTTCTTACTTAGTTTACTATTTAGCATAACTCTTTGGTAGGGCTGGTCAAAAATCTTATGCCAAAATTATTTTTGACAGAAAAATTGGATTTTCCACTAAATGAAATTTTGCATGAAAAGTGTCCCCTAACTTCAGAAACTTAACTTTGTCCAAAAAAAAACAACAAAACCCACACCGACCCCCCACAAATCAAAAATGTTTATCTCCCATGATGCAGCTCATAACCCCCCAAGAGGAGAGACTGTGATGCATCTTGGGAGATGTTGTCTAGGCAAAGAGTCTGACCTATTGAGAACAATGGGAGCATGAAGCGCCTGAACTACAACTCCCATGAGGCATCATGATAGCATTTCTGAATCAGAATATTTGAGTTTTCAGCCAAAGGGTCAAACATTCTGTGGAAGAAAAACCCATTTTCTGAACAGCTCTACTCTTTTGTCCACCTCCTGCCATCACACGTGCACTTAATTCCCACTGAATTCAATAAAAGGGGTGTTTACACATCCAGAAGTAGATTTTGGCCCTTTGTGTTGTAAACAAGCACTTCTTCCCTCACAGCGCATCATCTCCTATTTCATCCTGCAGTTAAATCATAATGCTAAATACATGACATCATGGAAAAGGTGGTGACAACAGACAAGGCTTTCATTACCAAATGGACCACACCTGGCATTCTTACTGAGACAAAACTCCCAGTGGCCTCATTTCACCACTGGATTAAGAACATGGTGGGTGAGATCCTTGCCCCATTCAAGTCAATGACAAAGCTCCTATTGACTTGAATGAGGTCAGGATTTTTCTCTGTGTGTGTGTGTATGTACCCGCAATAGGGTACTAATCCCTGACTGGTGCTCCACTGCAACTGTAATACAAATAAGTAAGTAAGTAAAGGAGAAGCTTGGTTGGGTAGGAGCAGACCCCAGTTGAAAAGCAAAGAACATGAACAAAATCGACAAATACTGGCGAAGCGCATTTCTTTTTGTGGAAATGCTTTCCCTTTTAAAACTTGCTACAGGATGAAAGTTAACTTCTAAAAGGCTTCAGCTTGTGCATCAGCAGTAGTTTGTGAGAACAGCCACAATTTTTGTAGTGCTGAAATACAAAGGGTGCTCTTTTTTTTTTATCTACAGATCCTCCAAGACCATGTGCTTCACCATAATTGCTCCATTTTATCATCGTTGCTCATATGATAGACACTTGTTCTGTACATATAATTAAAATGTCCCACGAGGATCTAGATTTGGAAGCTGTCTTTTTGCACCATACTCTGTAGTGCATGATCAAACAGATGATCTCCTAACCTGAATGGAGAATGTACGGTCAGAGGTATTTCTTTCTTGATTTATTAGGAAGTTTTCGTGCTCTTCAGAAGGATTTAAACATCTGGGGAAAGGATTCTGCTTTCTAAAAGTGCTGGAATTCTTATTCAGACAAAACTCCTGTGACTTCAAATGGTGTTTTGCCTGAGTGAAGACTGCAGGGTTGTTTTTTTAAAAAGTTATAATTTGTTTAACACACTGACCCTGATCTCTGAATGCATCTAGCTCAGCTGCAATTTCTTTCAGTTTTTCTTTTCTTGGAAGACCTGTGCGCCTGCAGGCAACATACATACACACGTACAGATTTTGATGGTATGGCACATTTCTGAATAGAATATACTTTTCCATTCTCATGTGTCATTTTTCCTTTCTGCATTAGAACAAAGGGGATGTTTGGGGTCAGCACAACATTTTGTACTTGTGTCAAGAATCGTATTTCTTTAACCAGCTATTTGGAGCAAGTCTGTAAGAGGCTTTCACTTTGGGCGGTATGAGGGATCCTCCCTTGCCCCAATTTATACCCCACTCTCCTAATTTTCCTGGTTGCCACAGACTTTTTCTCTGACCAGGGATGGATGGGACTCCCTTTGGGACTCTTCAGCACTAGTCCAAGTGTAGCCAGAAGATTTACTGTAAAGGCAAGAAGTGGTAGGTTCCTTTCTCCACGCCCACCCATCAGAAGCAGCGTGCTGTCTCTAGAGCTGCTGTAGCTGATTATTTTGTATTAGGCCCAGGACTGGAGCTCCATTGTAACAGGTGCTGTGCAAACATAAGATAGGTTTCCTGCCACCAAACAGTTGAGTCTTAAAACATAACTGACATAAAAGGCCTGAGGAGAAGGATAAAATTGATCAGGGTGATATGTATGATGATATTCTCAGTGAGTCTCCTTCCATTTACTTCAAAGGGACTACGGTAAGTACTCAATCTTGAGTCCCTCATATGGCAATGCAGACCTCTAATTACAGGGCAAGGAAACCAACAACCCTATATGTTTTTGTTTTAAATCATTTATGGCCAACCCCCCTTCCCCCCTTTTAGCAGATTGACATGTGCTTTTAACTTACTGTTATAAGGTGGACATCTGGTAATGTAGCCTATTGCTATTTGTGTCCCTGCACTTCATATACTTCAATATAATTGATATACTGCGGCACCTTGTAAAATACAATTCAGAAGTATGCACTTTTTTAAATTAAAAAGCAATTATCTGGAACATTTTAATTTGGACTTTGGAGAAAATAATGTAAGTTGCTTGGCCTGCAGATTTAGAATCAGATGAGACACAGCACTTACACAGTTTTTAAAAAAGCATAATCATCAAAATCCACAACACACAAGGAAAAAGCTGCCTGGCTGGAAATGTCCGTATCATTACACATAAATTCTTGTTCTGTGGGTTATTGCCCTGGGCATCTCATCTAAGAATGCACAAATCATTAGACTAGTCTTTGATGACCACATCACATTCACTGGATGGCTGATCAATGGCGAACCAGAATCAAAAGGTTATTGATTTTAACATGGGTTTTTATACAGTAGTGTTATACTATCATATTTTCATATCTACATATAGCCTTACAATCTGAGGACCAATTTCTGCATTTAGATCCACAATACACAGAATATCAGTGAGTATCAACACGAATACCACCTGGAGAGAGAATATAGAACAAGGATGAGAGACTTGCACTTTTATTTACAGTGCAGATCGGAGAACATAATTTTGCCTTGACTTTTGAAAAGAACTTGATGAAAATGATTGGCTGATGCCATCATCAGTCTCTTTGCTGAATATTTCATAGTCGTGGGGCTTGATTTCAGTGGTTAGACCTGTGTCAAGTGCTACCAGATCAGAATGACAGCATTTTATACCCCCACTTTGCAAAGGCACGAACGACTATGCAAGGTGCAAAGCACTGAAAACTCAGGCCCAATCTGTATACTTGTATATTTCTATTAAGTACATAAGATCCCTATTGCCAGAATACCTGAGTAGTTTGCATCATAGCAGCTAACATATTCATAGGAAGTATGTAGACCTCACCTATGTATTATTTATGTTAACACTCCACTGCAATGTTAAGAGGAGAGAGAATAAGTTAATATTACTGCAGTTAATATAACCAAAAAATCTAAATAGGTTACATCTATTGAGTCAGATCAGTGGAAAAATCACCAGTGACTTCAATGGCCTGTTATTAGCAATTCCTATCTTGCTCATATTACTTAGCAACAGGATTTACCACCTGATGTATGTAGTCTTTAGAATATGCCATCTCTGTAGGCAAGATTTTCAAAAGTGCTCAGCATTGGCCTATACTCTGCTCCCACTGAAGTCAATGGGATACTTACCATTCACTTCAGTGGGAGCAGAATTAATGCTTTGCTGAGCCTTTATGAAAATCCTACTCTCTCCCTTTTGGTAGGTTTGCTCCATTACCGTTTCAATTGAGGAAGCCATGTATGCTGATCTTCAGCTATAACAAAGCAAGTCCAGGCAGTGGTCCCGCTGATGGGAAGGCCATTCAGACAGAAAAAGCTGTTCTAAAGGACAACTGAAGCAACAGCTAATAAATGCTTAACTTTTTTACTGCAATATCTCATTGAGCTAGTGGCACTATTCATCTGATACGACTGCCCGCTTGTTCCACTTCCACTTATTTGAATGGGATCTGTAAACAAGTCCTTGGCAGCTATGTAGCCTACTTGTTGATTTTTATTTTTGTTGTAACAATAAAATCACAAAGAGATTCATGATAATGTGGGTCTTCACTCCACTGCACACAATGGCTACCACCTACGCGCATCAGAATTTACTACCTTCCAATAATGCACTTAGCACTTGGCGTACAAAGTGTGTTTCCATCTATTTTTTTTTATTTGCACTTGAAGCACAGAGCATTTAGTTTTTGAATTTGTCAAACTATCTCAGCATTAACTGAATAAATATATCGAATGAATATTCAACGAATACATATTTTGAATAAAGTATTAGGAATCATGAAACTCCCAATAAAAGTCTGAGAGGGCAGGTCATATTTTTATATTAAATGTGCCATTTTCCACAATGCTTACCCTGCAAGGGATAATGGCCTATTTTCAAGAGTGACTAATGATTGTGTGTGCCTGAACTTGAGTTACATTAAAGGGACTTGAGTTTCAAAAAGGATTGAGCACCCACTGACTGAAAATCAGGCCCATTTAGGTTCTCCCAAGTTGCATACCTAAAATTGACGCATCACTTGTCACTTTTAAAAATTAAGGTCAACGTGTCTAAGATTAAAATCTCTTTAGTCCATCTAAAACCCAAGCAACAGTGAGTCTCCTCTCCTGGGGGATTCAAGATCTAGTAAAACTATGAATCCAGCAGAAGTTGTTGGGTTCAAATGGTGAAAGCTAAACATGAATGTTCAGTCATTTCAGTTATCTAGACATAGAGCAAACACAATTTTGATTATTTTAAGCAAAAATATGTTGGAACAGACACCAAACCATACTCTTGGGAGCACATATGCAACTCCTGGAAACGTTAATAGGAAGTAAGTTTGCAAAACTCTCGTGAAACTGCACCAACCCTGACACAACCAACACAGATGCAAAATCTATTCACCCACCGTTGACATGAGGACAATGAAAGGAAACTAATTATATTTTGCTCAGCTGCCTAAAACATTACTTGCCAAAACAGATAGGCAAACAGACATTTAAGTGAAGCTGGTTTTGGTCGGAAACTCAATTAATCTGCAAAGGGAAGAATGAGAAAAAACAAAAGATGAGAAACAGATAAAGAAAGTGGAAATGGACTCCCTTAAATCCTTTTCTCTTTAGAGCCATATAGATCAATATTCAGTGGACTGCAAGAAATTTTTGAAAACATCAATGCCCTGTGATGGCCATATTGTCGTGTTTGTGTTCGTTTATTTTCGTCTCCTGGCTTAGGTTGTTGTGCCCTAAGTCTCCTCAGACTTAGCTTTGCTAGTTGACTTTATCAGCGTCTTTTCACCAATATAACAAAACAAATCTATCCGTTGTAGGGGTTTATACTGCTCTCCATCACTATAGGAACTGGGTGTCTGATCAAAACCTGAACTTTTCTTTCAACTTTTGATTCAAGACCACTTGTATCATTGTGAATTTCAGCTGCTTGAGAGCAACACTGAATGCTGTTTGTAACCTGTTACCTGTATTTTTTAGTACAGTATAAATAGGCTGGTAGAATGCACACAGTACATGCCTGAGATATTTCTTTATATTAAAATGATCCAGTAATATAAACAAAATTGAGATAAATGGAGAGTTACATCCCATTTTGCTCTTCCTATGAAAAGGAAAGAAAAAAAATGGTTGGAAAGGTATTTCCTGACCAAAATGCCATATATTGCATGGCCACACCGCAGGTATGCCAAAAGGCATTACTGTTTTAAACATGGTAAAAGTTTGGTGAAGCTGTGTAATTCAGTAGATTAATGTATTCTTCTTTCAGCTGTGGAGCATTGGTTCAAATCCTGACTGAGTCACAATTTGCATGGCCTCCATTCCCTCTGGATACTTATCCTCATGCCAAAGTTATCTTTCTAGGTGGCAGGACTGGCAATCTTTGTTACAAAAGGCCCAGGACTGTAACAGCAGGCACGCTGCAGATCAGGCTTGCAGGACTTTGACCAAGTCGTGCAAGAGAACCTACGCAGTGTCTCCCTGTGTGGTGAGTGGGATAGTGCTTAATAAGGCAAGGGCTAAGTGCACCAGAACAATTTTAAAAGTTTGTAAATAAACATCCAGATCTGCTCAGCTTGCTTTGCGTCCAAGTATAACATACAAAAATGCTCTTGGATTCAAGCTCACTGGGAGTTGTAATCAAATTGCCCCATGCATGCGAAAGTATGTGGAATCTGCAAAAGCAACTCGATTACTTGGTTAAGCTGACTACTCTGTTCTTGCATTTTAAAAAAGTAATTAATTTGGTTACAAAATAACTAGTTTACTGCAGGCTTTAGGCTCTGATTACCTCAGAATCCAGCAGGTTTCCACAGGAATCCTGCTGATTGACACGTCAGCTGTAGGAATGCAAGAGAAGTTTTTAACTTTTCTGCCCGCCTGCAAATGTCAGGTGTTAAGGAAACAAGTGGCAGGGAGCAAGTGAAGTATTATTGGAAGGCCTTTGAGGACATAGGACTGGAATGGCATGATTTATGGAGCATTGTGAATAAGTCTGGGCTGTAAATCACTACCGGTCACACTGCTGGGAATGATGTCAAGGGAGTTACAGAAGCATTACGTGGAATACTTCCCTGGTTCCAGCCAGTTAACCCCAATAGATCACACTGGTGTATAAACCCCAATGACTTATTATCCAAAGTCAATTTATCAAGTCTGCTTTTGAGAATTCTTAAATAAATGAGGGGTCCAGAGTCCTTTTTAAATCACAACCTCAAAAGGCAAAAACAAAAAGTCTGTTTGGACATGCTTGAGGAAGCTGACATTAGCTAACTAAGACAGCATTTCTTTAAAGACAGAGTCTTAATATAAATCTTTCTCCATCGATGTGGAAAATTGGTACCTTGTGTCCAGTTAGCTAACTTCAGGGAAGTCAAACACCAATAACCACAGTGTCACAACACTGTTATTTGTAATTAGAAGCAACTTGAAAATGACATGTGCTGTACTGAACTCTGAAATAAATGCAGAGATGTTCCAAAGAGAAGCTCAGTTCTGACGCAGCCATATCAACTGAGCAGGGCCGGCTCCAGGCACCAGCTAAAGAAGCCAGTGCTTGAGGCGGTCAATACCAAAGGATGGCTCTCCAGCTGCTATTGGGGCAGCAGGTCCGGGTCTTCAGCAGCAATTCGGCGGCTGATCCCTCACTCCCTGTTGGGACGAAGGACCAGCTGCGGAATTGCTGCTGAAAAGTGGAGCAGCGCAATTGCGCTGCGCGGCTTCCCCCCGCCCCCACTTGGAGCAGCAGAAAACCTGGAGCCGGCCCTGCAACTGAGATACCACTGATACTGTGAAACAAGGCATTCTTTTATAAATATTACATTTGATTGCCTTGACAAAGACCTCTGATACATACAGCATGCAGAGGATTTCGCTGCAGTGTTAATAATGCTGCAGCGTGATGAGGATGGCTCACTGTGAGTGGCTCCAGCTTCACCTCTCAGATAGGAAAGCCCATTCATTTTGAGAGTGTATAATGTAATGGCATGAATGCAATAATTCCAGTATTTCATTAGGTGTCCATTTTGGGATTGCCTTGATTTGTCCTGCAAATCAACAATCAGTTTTTTTAATTGGACACAACAAAAAACGTGATCATAATTACAACACACATTGGGACCTTTAAATGAACAGGCCAGCTACAAGCAACATGGTATTTAAACTTCAACAAAATGTATTTGGGACTCTAGCTATATGTAGTTAAAAACTTGGGAAGCCCTCCATTTGAATTTGTTAGGCTTGGTCTAGCAACTGGAGCACAGAACTGGTAGTCAGGATTACTCATGAGTTCTGAACCCTACTCTGATTGACTCCCTGTGTAGCTTCAGGCAAAGTATTTAATCTTTGGTCACAGTTTTCTCCACGTATAAAATATAGTTAATTATTCCTACTATTCAACACAGGGATTGATGAATGTTTGCCCAGCTCTTTGAAAATGAAAAACACGCTCTATAATTACTATTACAAGTAGTTCTCAGTTCCTTTTTCTGTGGGTCACACAAAATTGTTAAACCTGTTTCAATGCCATATGAAATAGAAAGGTTCCGATCCTGCAACAGGTTCCGTGCAGGTAGACCCCCGAGCCTTTGCAGAGCTCTGTTGACTCCATCAGATATCCACTTGCATAGATGCAATTGCAGGACTGAGACCTGGCATGTTAAAAAGAATCACACGTAGTAGGTAGTCAACAGTCTCTTGCACAGTGTGTTAACATATAGTAGAATGTCTCATCCTACTTAGTCGAGCCAGAGACTTCTCATGCTACTCGCATTAGATCTCTCACACAGATGTGACTTTGACTGCAGTGACCTTGTTACTGTATTGGACAAGCTGTCCTTGGGAAAGAAGTGTTGGGACATCTGACTTCACCGCCTAAGGCGCTACATGATACAATGATCCAGAACTACTCATGCTGCTCTCTAGTCCTGGTTTATTTTAAAAACTGTCATGACCATCTGTATCAATCCATGACAGTTACATAACACTGCTGACAGAGCACTCTCCTTTCTGAGTGCTCTTCTGAGCTCTGTTTCATCATTAAAAAATGCCTCAGCGTTACTGCTTCCTTCTGTAGGCAGGTGGAAAAGCTAACCACTGATGTACTGCAATCGAGAAGCTGCAATTTACTGCATCCAGGGCTTACTCATGCCAGTGAATACCAACGAGGACTAATCCACAACTGCTGAATTGTAGCTTTACACTGTGAGTGTTTATTTTTAAACAAAGCAGAACAAAAAGCCTGTTTTTTGCTGCTTTCCTGAGTTTCATTGTGCCAGCTCATTCACTGCTCCCGGTTTTTCACCCCACTGTAATCATGTCTGATCATTCATATTCCTGCTGCGCAGTATCACAGAACTGACAGTAGCCCAGACCCTGAACCTGGTGAAAAGGCAGAGTTAAGTGGCTTTGCCCAGGGATTCTCTGCGGAAATAGGGAAGGGACGGAATCCTCCACCCCAAGTCATGAAGCATGAAGCAGTAACCACTTCTTACCGCTAGGTGCCTTGTCTGGTAAAATAACACATGTGAAATGCTCCTGATCAAACTATTTTTTTTGTCAACAAAAAGAAATATTAAAAAATATTGGCCAGTGTGAGTGCCCTGGATGGCTAATAGAGAGATCAGAAGGGGAAAGGTGTGGGGAGGAATCCTCTGCTATTGTCACAGTCATTAGACCAGAGTAGCCCAAGGGCACCTTCCATCCACAAAGGTGAAAGAAGGCTGAAGGATGAAAGAGTGGCATATTCTTCACACCTTGCCTCAAAACCTACTGTACAATCAACATGCAGGGATCGCCCCTGGGGCTGAGCACTACATCACATATGGATTGGAACCTCTTGCATTGCTCCTAGATCTTACCCTCATGTGCAACGGTGTCTATTCTTCTGCAAAAAGGCCCTCCCTACCTATAGAATGGTGAGTAGTACTGGCCCCACTTCTACACTGAAACACCCCTGCTGCTCTGAGATACATTCTTTTCACTTTATTAACAACAAGTTTAAAACAACCTACTGGGTATAGCTTGGAAAAAATATACAGCCTACCACTATGTGCCTTGTTTGGCAAAATAACTTGTGAAATGCTCCTGTTCAAACTGTGGCACCTTATAGACTAACAGACATTTTGGAGCATGAGCTTTCATGGATGAATACCCACTTCGTTGGATGCAAGATGAAGTGGATATTCATCCACGAAAGCTCATGCTCCAAAATGTCTGTTAGTCTATAAGGTGCCACGGGACTCTTTGCTGCTTTTACAGATCCAGATTAACACTGCTACTGTTCAAACTGGATTTTTGTCAACAAAATTTAAAAAATTGTTTTTTTTTTAAATTGCCATATTCAGTGTAACCTTTAGTATACTATATCAACCTTACAGACTAATCACTTTACAAGCTCTTTGTGTTTCTCTGCTACCAGGAAATCTCTGCAAATCGTAGACTGATCGGTACAAATTCCATCCAAGCACTCACAGGGAAAGCTGCAGCCACTCCAAGATTCAGTCTTTTACTGCTTATGCTTCTGTTTCAGTCTTACTTACAAAAAGCAATTATAGATTTTCATTTAGAGTCTATTGAAAAGTAAATTGTTTCAGTAACTACTGATTTAGAACCAAATCAGAGGCACACTCAGTCACACAGCTCCAGCTTAGACATCCATTGCTCCAATTGGCATCACCCCATAAACGGAAAGAGACGTCTCCATTCATTCAGGAAAGAAAAGAGAGTTGTTTGTATGGATGGATTTTACAGGGTGAAGTCTGTTTCAGAACATGCCTCCAATGCTAGATGTTCAATTGATTTGATGTGTGGCTTGAACAGATCACATATTAAAAGAGTTTCTCATATACACCTACTTTATAGAACGCATTCAGGCCCCAATTCAACCGACTAGCTCTATTCAGCAAAGTACTTAAGCATGCTTAACTATATGGTTAAGTATGTTGTGGAAATGAGGCCTTTTGCTTTTGAAACATCTGCTCTATTGTATCTACAAATAATATATTGGGCACCTCTAAGGGACTAAGGCTCACAAAGTGCATTTTTATTTGCCCCCTTTGCTGTAGTATCCGAGTGCCTTGCCACCTTTAATATATTTATCCACACAACACCCTGGGAAGTAGGGATGTGCTACTCTCCCCATTTTACAGATGGGCAACTGAAGCCCAAAGAGACGAAGGACCAGATTTCCATTGAAATCAATGGGAGTTAGGTTCCTAACTTGCTTAGGAACTTCTGAAAATCCCACTAGGTGCCTATCTGCATCTTTAGGCACCTAAATATCTTTAAAAATCTCAGCCTAAGTGACTTGCCCAAGGTCCCCCAGGAATCCAGTACAGAGCAGGAAATGGAACCTTTGTCTCCCTGATCCCAGGTTTGCACTCTGACCACTGGAACATCCCTTGGTGATAGAAGCATCCTTCCTTGTAGAAGCAAGTTATCTGAGCCCCCCAACATCCCTCAGAGGAAAATATTATCATTTCCATCTAACCGTTGAAGAAACCAACTCAAAGCAAGGATGTGGACTTACCTCAGGTCACACAGTGAATCAGGGCTGGCATTGGGACTAGTACCCAGGACTAGAGCTATGCATCAGACCTCATGCCCTCTCAAAATGAGGGCTTACACAGCTGTGATTTGCCCTTCATGCTTGAGAGAGTTTGGCTCACTTTAGCTCTGGCTGTCTGTGTAGCTGGGAAGCCAGTGAACCAGTGTGTGTGGGGGGGTGGGGGCGGAGTGTCTCAGGGCTGTATTCGGCTGTAGAGTGGAGCTGGCTATGGAGGTGTATGTAAATTGAGTGCCTCACGACAGAACTCTAATGTTTAGTTCATGAACCAAATTTGGTTGAGTTCGCACCGTCCTAGCCAAGATTCCTGATTTCCAGTCTCCGGCACTAACTGCAGGATTGGAAGGTTCGCTAACTTTTACATAGCATTGACCACAGAGATTGCCAATAGGAGAGAATGTGATCCAATCTGATACCATCTTTATGGCAACACCAGCAATTCGATCCATGAGAAAGTAAAAGTTAGGACAGTATTTCATGGAGCTTTAGTTTCTTTTAATGCCCCTTTAACAGCCAGAAACAAGTGCAGAGCCAGCACCACATGACCAGCAAGCTCCCCATGGGCTACTGGCAAATGTTCCACAGATCACTGGTGCTCTGTGGACCACGGCTAGGGAGCCACTGCACTAGATAAAGCTGCTTTGTTAACAGCTGAGAGAGGAGCTGTGGCTGTCCCCCTGCCCACACAATTGAATTCTATATAGAAAAAAAAATTCCAAGTTTAACATAAGAATTAATTTCCATATGTAGATCAACAGTTAGTTTCCTCAGAGCGAAAGAAGCACAAGGGATGCTGTTAGTTTCAAACAGATACATATTTCAGATGGGTTTATAGCTCACCAGTCTCTCTAATTTATAGTTAATCTTAGATTCACGCTTGTGGGCTCTGAATGACACTGAATATGGATGAGATGGGGTAAAGTTCTCAGTTATTAATGGGCTACCCTTATCCTAAGGTTCTCGCCAAACACTAAACTTGCTTCATGCTTTACACATTATAAAAATAGGCCTTGTTGTCTATCTGGAGAAGGAGAAAGGGCTAATGCTGGATGCTGTTTTCTACCCTGGCTGTTTGGCATCTTCTCAATACATTCAAGTACAGTGGGGGGCAGATTCTCAGGACTCTCAAAGGGAGCAGAGACCTCCCATAACTCCCCTGCAGGGAAGACCACTGACATGGAGAAATGCCCACCATGTGTACAGCTGGCAGGGCCAGGTCCCACAGCTCCCAGCACAAGGAGGCATGTTGGAGGCAGGGAGGTAGAATAGCTGGAGCACATCATGTTCTGTTTAGCTCCTTAAACCGTATGCAAGCTGGCTCAAGTTATACCAGCCCCTCTTCTGCTCTCATCCCACAGCAAGCAGAGGCACCTGATGTGGGACTAGAATCAAATGCCAATGCAGCACGAGATGGCCAAAAATAGTATTGAATGGTAGGGTATGTCCTGCTGTGGCTCCAGAAAGGAGCATCATCCCCTTAAGACTAGCACATGCTACACCCACCCCTCCGGGCAGTATTCACACTAGCCTGATGGGGGCCTAACCATACTCCCCAGCTGGAATGCTCCTTTTTGCGCAGGGGTGCACTGGCTAGGTAGCTGGTACACTTTGCAGCTGAGCTCTCAAGAATGCTAGCAATCCTGCCTGCTGCATGGGACAGTGGGTGGGTATGAGATTCTCTGTCTCTGTGCCTTGTTCCCATGACTAACATACACACATAGCACAGGGCAGGAGCGGTCCTTAGAAAGAACAGACCAAATTGCCTATTATAAGACTCTGTTTTCAGTTGTTTATAATATTGCCAAACTTTAACCTTTTGAGCTGAAATTTCCGTGCCAGAATGTCTATTTCAGACTGAATATTTTTGGAAATTTTCAGCTAAAACGGTTCAACCATTTCCAAGAATGATGTCTGGCCCAATATCTAAACAAATATTTTGCCTCAGTCTTTAATAAGGCTAATGAAGAGCTTAGGGATAATGGCAGGATGACAAATGGGAATGAGGATATGGAGGTAGATATTACCACATCCGAGGCAGAAGCCAAAATCGAACAGCTTAATGGGACAAATCAAGGGCCCAGATAATCTTCATCCAAGAATATTAAAGGAACTGGCACATGAAATTGCAAGTCCATTAGCAAGAATTTTTAATGAATCTGTAAACTCAGTGGTTGTACTATATCACTGGAGAATTGCTAACATAGTTCCTATTTTTATGTGATATGGCCATGCAAAAAGCTAATGCAGTCTTGGGATGCATCAGGCGAGG
>NC_133769.1:105686527-105697647 GCF_003597395.2 Chelonoidis abingdonii
CCGGGTCCTGGCCACCGGTTCGGGGGGCTCTGAATTTTAATTTAATTTTAAATGAAGCTTCTTAAACATTTTAAGAAACGTATTTAATTTACATACAACCATAGTTTAGTTATATATTATAGACTTGTAGAAAGAGACCTTCTAAAAACGTTAAAATGTATTACTGGCATGGGAAACCTTAAATTAGAGTGAATAAATGAAGACCTGGCACACCATTGCTGAAAGGTTGCCGACCCCTGGACTAGATGATCATAATGGTCCCTTCTGACCTTAAAGTTTATGAGTCTTCACTGCAGAGCTAATCAGCAGTGGGTGGGGACCCGGGTTAGTTTAGCCTAGGGGTGAGCAGCCACACTGCAAAGCCATGTCAGAGTTACTTGTGTCCTCACCGTTGCGACATTTCCCCTCCCCCAAGTGCGTTGCTAGGACTTCTGGGGGCACAGGCTATGGTTCCTTGTACTGCAGTAAGCAGAGCCGCTCTGTGACACTTTGTGGAAGAGCTTGTCTGTCTTTCTGGGTACATGGATGAGGATGGGGGGAGGGAAATAGTGGGAAGGCATTGGAGGACTATCAGCACTCAGTGGTTTAGCCTGCATCCTCACTGCAAAGCTGGTGCAAATGAAAGCAGCACCCCAGTTCTAGCCTGTATCCCAGCCGATCCTACTAGGCTGGGTTTAAAGCACCACCCAACTTGGGTGAGACGGCTTTGTGTTTGGCCAAGAGCTGGTGCTGGGTTAGGGCAACAGATGAGTAAGAGCCCTAGTTAATGGCACACTGTATGCTGAGGTTATATCTTCAGTTTGTACCTCGCTTGCAGCTTTTGGTTACAGTAATTCAATGCTGGAAACACAGACTCAAGGATGATATCTCACACGTAACTGGGGACTATTTAGTGCAGCTGGCAAGAGTTGTTAAGCAGCAGACTAGTAATTAAAAACTGCATCTTATCCTGAGGAATGGTACTGGTTTTTCAGGGCAAGGTTGAGATCGTAGTTAAGGAACATGCAGAGAGATGTCCTTAACCTCAACACATGGATACATTCAGTCTTGTAACTATGCTGCACAATGGTACTGCAGAGTCACTATTTATAAAGCACTTGCCTTCAATATTTGGTAACAACTCTAGAGGAACTTAACTGTGTGTTAAATTAGAGTGAAATGTAGAAAAAACTCTCCTCTTACTGTGGAGATATCATCGAACTGAGGCAATAGATTAGCCTGGTTCTTAGGGACATAAAATGAGATGGGCGCTGCTAGAGCATTTTAAGGGTCCAACACTGCAAACATTTAACACTGACCATGGTGCCTACTAGTGTAAGTAGTAAAATAAGAACATAGAGCCTGATCATTGAGTCACTGAATTCAATGTAAAGACACCCATTGACTTCAGATCAGGCCCTTACAAAAGGCCAGATTTTGTTACCTTTACTAACCTTGAATACCACCTTATTCTGCTCTGCTAGTGATACTATTTTCAATCAGCCTCCTCCTAGGTAAGGTACTACTCAGTACAGATAACGTCACAGAATCCACCCCTTAGCAAGAAATGGTGGCAAAGAGAGAAGAATCAGGAGCAGCAAAACTCAGAACCAATTTGAACCAAGTCAGGCTTGCTGCTGGGACTGAGATGAGTCATTCTTCTTGATAGGCGCTCGTCTCTGGCTTCTCTTCTCTTCTCTTGTTCAATTGCCAGATCCTGAGCTGACTAATGTTCAGAACCTGTGCACCACTTTATGGCGGATGGGATCAGGGTATGTTTTCTAAGCAGAGCCTGAGGAAGCCCTTTCTGAATGCAGGGAGTGTCTATTGATGCTGCCAATTGCAGGGAGCCTGGTGTCATTTTGTTGTTTGTATTTAAGAAAGAAAGAAGAAAGGGAAGAAGGAAAGAATTGTTGCAAAAGAAAGCCTGTTAATAAAATTAAAAATGGGATGTACAGGAGCATGGTAGAGGTAGACATTGACCATGGACAGTCTCCCTTCCCAATACATTACAGTCACACTCCAGGCGTTCTCAGGGACAGAAAGGGGTTGAAATTATTCCCCTCCCTTTTCTCACCCCACCTCCCATTTTCATGTCAAGTGGTGAAAAAGAAAATAGCTCAGTAGGATGGGGAGTTCTAGTGAAAGAAATTGTGAGCTGGTGGGTTGGGCCATGTGATCCAACAGCAAAATCTTTTACCAAGTGAATTCCCTCCACCCTCCCAAGCTCTATGACACACGGAAAGGGGGCAGAAGCATCTATGAAACTAGAGAAGCAAACAGAAGACTCCCAGCCCAGGCTACATCTCAGCCTTCTAACATGAGGATTTGGGGGTTCTGCCTCCCTAAAAGCTCTTGTCCCTTCTGGTTACCAGGGAAATTCCTTTATACAGTGACATTTTCAGATGTGCAAGGGACCAGCACATGACCTGTGCGCCATTTAAGTCACACAATATAGGGCTTCTGTGGGTCTTAAATGGGCATAGGTCTTACCTGACTAGGGGGGATTTCACCTACTGAGTTTCCTGGCTTTCCTTTGAATACCTGATTGCAGGAGGGGCACCAGAGTTTCTGGTGCCCTAGGCAGAATTCGGGGGGGCAGCATTTTGTGTGGGGGCTTCCGGTTCCACTCCCATCGCGCCGCCGAAGAAGGACCCTCTGCCGAAATGTTGCAGGCGACAGTGGCAGTCATTGAGCTTCTCAATTGCCTGCTGCTATTTTCCACAGGACGTCAGCAGAAGATCCTTCTTTGGTGGTGCGATGGGAGCAGAACCGGAAGCTCCCGTGCACCCCGTGGGGAGTGCACAAAATGCAAGCCCCCGAATCCTGGCGCCCTAGGCAACCACCTAGGCTCACCTAATGGAAGCGCTGGCCCTGCCTGATTGATATTCAGTCCCCATATCTGCTTAATTCATTATTTCTCTGAGGTGCCAGGGCTGGGAATTAACTCCTCAGCTGCTGATTCACAGAGGGCCTCTGCATCCTCGTACAGAGATATAACCCCCTAGCAGGGCAACCGTTCAGCTCCTTCAGATTCAGTAATATTTAACAAAGATGAACTTTTCAAACTTCAAAAGTGACCAACAGCATTCATTATAAATTTTGAGGTATTATTTTATTTCAAAGCCAAGAAAGGAGAGCAGAGAGGCCAAGCTGCAGGGTGGTCATTTGCAAAGCAAACAGAAATAATACACACTACCAATGCAACGCAATGGGACATTTGGGGAGGAAATAGGAAGATGCAGATGGCTATTTAACATACTTCCAAGAGATTCTCAAGGAATCTAACATTACATTGTGTGTATTCAGAATGACTTATCGGGCAGAGGCAAAACAAATAGGTTTCAGATGACTTCTCTTCCTCAAGTGTTTGCTTGCTCCAGAATGAGAGATGATTATCCGATAACTGTCTGTCTATCTGTCTCTCTCTCACACACACACTCAAATTATTCATTTAATTTTATCACAGCAAGACAATCCTCCCAGCAGACTGTAACTATGATTTCCTCATAAAATGATAATTTTAGTTATAGCTACATGGAAAGGTCATAACACATGAAGTGACAGGCAATGAAGAATTGTTTCTATTGATTCTGCCTGACTTCAGAAAGCACATAAGACAGATTTGCTCAACATAGTGTGAAGGGGTTATTAAAGTAATTGGGAATACTTAACTAACAATGGACTGAGAGATGCCAATCCACATCTGAGCTTTCCTGGGAATGTTCAAACTAACATGTAAACAATGGCATCGGCCTGCAAAAAGCTGAATTATTCACAGACGTGACTTGCGCAGGTGGCTAGAGACCCCATCTTGTGGCTGTGATGTTGCACAAGAGAGACTATATAAGGCCCTGGAAGCCCCTCCATTTTGTCTTCAGCTAGCTCAAAAGACAACCTCTCCACCCAAATCGATGCCTGAAAGAAACTGGAACAAAGGACAGTAACTACGGGGGTGTGAGTGATTGTTGGACTCAGACTAGGAGGAAGTCTAATCTGTAAAAGAAGCTTATTGGAACATCTCTGAGGGTGAGATTTACCTGCATTTAATTTCTTACTGTACAGTATTAGACTTGCATGTTTTATTTTATTTTGCTTGGTAACTTATTTCATTCTGTCCGTTATTACGTGGAACCACTTAAATCCTACTTTTATATTTAATAAAAATCACTTTTTACTTATTAATTAACCCAGAGCAAGTAATTAATTTCTGGGGGAGCAAACAGCTGTGCATATCTCTCTATCAGTGTTACAGAGGGTGAACAATTTATGAGTTTGCCCTGGATAAGCTTTATACAGAGTAAAATGGATTTATTTGGGGTTTGGATCCCATTGGGAACTGAGTATCTGGGTGTTGGAGACAGGAGCACTTCTTAAGCTGTTTTCAGTTAAGCCTGAAGCTTTTGGGGGATGTGGTTTGGACCTGGGCCTGTGTTTGTAGCAGGCTAGCGTGTCTGGCTCCACAAGACAGGGTACTGAAGTCCCAAGCTGCCAGGGAAAACCGGCTCAAAGGTCATCCCAGCACATCAGGTGGCAGTCCCAAGGGGGTTTCTGTGACCTAACCCATCACAAATATTGCTATTAATCTGCCATCATTATGTTTCAGAATCAACAACTCCATTCAAATAAGTAGAGGCAGTTCACAGTTTTCAGAGCTATTTGCCAAATTCTCTCTAAGAACTATAAGTCCACCAGAGTCAATGGAATTGCAGCACAGATGAACGTGAAATATTGTTTCTGTCTGAGTATCTGCAGACAAGAAAACGAAGCTGCATCAGTTTCCATTCAGAGGGCTGAATGCTGCTCTGAGTTATACCCCCTGTAGATGCCAGTCTGTAGCAAGAAGAATGGGATATGTTAAGGAAGACCTGCGTCTGCATTTTCTGCTTTGTTAGCCTGACCCAAAGCCCATTGAAATTAATGGGAGTCTTTCCATTAGCATCAAGGGCTTGGGATATGGCCCTTCATTGGCTTAAGTCTGAATTATAATACGTTTTTAACATAGCTTTTCATACTTTGAGCAATACACTATATGCAAATTTGTAGAGGAAAGCATAAAAAATCCTTAAAAGCCTCATGTAATGCTCTTGTGCATTGAATCCTTTCACTCAGTGGCTCATCAATGGTAAAAAGCCATCATTATCTTACCACTTAGAAGATGAAAACCCTTACTTTTCTTTACTTTTGATTCCTCCTTATTGCTAGAGTGTTATGAAGGAAATAACTAATCATTCCAACCAGCGCTAAGTTTCATTCTACCTTAAAAAGAATACAATAGGCCCAATTCTCTCCTGCTGTAAACCCACCTGAATTCAGTGACATTACTGCAGCGAAGAATTTGGCCCAATCATCGTTCTGAAGCAAAGCTGTAAAATGTCATTCAAAGCTGTAAAGCAATGTTCATTTGCCTCCTAACATTTCATGTGTTCATGGCATCAGGCAGCTGCTTCTTAAATTATCCTCCATAAAATTAGCTCCTGGCTTGAAACAGCTGCAAATTAAATTATATCATTTCTTGAAGCATGCGATCCAGATGACTTGCTTAGACACAGAATCTTCTTAGATGGGGATAGGAACATATAGAGGCAAATCTGTTGCACTTTAATGGCTCTAACCCAAAGTCAACATGGAGAGAGTCAAAGACAACGACTCTATATCCAGTTAGAGATTTACCTTAATTTTAAGGAGACAAGGATATATTTTTCTTTCGAGTTTATGCAAAATTGTCTATACTGTGATGTGCATAGTCCAGGCTCTTTGCAAAAACCAAATTATATTATACAGTACCTTGTCTGTTTTAATATCATTTCACTTGTCTAAGGAAAGCACCACAAATTACACACGCTATTTGATAGAGAAATTAGAATCATCCACAATGCAACTGGGCCATAGCCAAAAGCATGAATTACCAGTATTCTTGAGATGCAGCTGGTACAAAAACAGAGCCGTTTACTAATTATACCTGAGGCAGACAGCTAAGTAGGTTTTAGCTGCAGCACAGATGATTGAGAAGCTATACTGGCCTGAAAGTATAATCTATAGCAGGGGTCCCCAACACAGTGCCTGTTGGGGCATCTAAGTGCGCCCGTGTACTGGCCAGCGAAAAAGCATCCGCCGAAATGCCACCAACAAGCTGCATCATCCAGAGGCGTTGCCACCGAAATGCTGCCGATTTTCAACAGTATTTCGGCGACGACACCTCTGGATGACGCTGCTTGTCAGCAGCATTTTGGCAGCAACGCCTATTGACGCTGCCGCTTGTCGACGGAATTTCAGTGGATGCTCGTCCATCGCCACAGTCCTCCTTGGCTTGTTGTCTGGCGCCCGCCAGACAAAAAAGGTTGGGGACCACTGCTCTATAGAATCACAAGAATCTGGGAAGTCATGTGCTGCATTCCAAAGCCCCGGACTTGGACCTGAAGTGATGCTGAGGGAGCAAAAATAAAATAAAATAAAAAATGATGCACTAAGTAAAATGAACTTTTTTTTTTTTTTTTTTTTTAAGAGATACAAAAATGTGCTGAAGGGAACAGAATATTTACTGCCCTATCTATGCTTTTAAAAAAACGGGTAGTGAAGCTTCTCACAAAATACAGTAGGGTTTTTATTACCTTGTTTTGCAGGGATTACAAAAGAGGATAGAAGCTCAATTCAAAGCTGTTGAAATGAAAGGTGTGGAATTTCACAGCTCTGATTTCTTCTCAGTTATGTGTCTGCTGCATAAGGCTGTAAACAGTTTACAGAGCCATTGCTCTTATCTTTCAGCCTTATTCCAACCAAGGGCTTGCTGCTGTCAGTGGGAGCCACTTGGAGGTAAGAACATGGCATCAAACTGCAGCTCACAGAAGATTGAGACAGATCAGATAGCTGATCAATTTACTTTGCTTCAGTGCCTTCTCTGCTGGGGTTTCATTCGTCTGTGTGTCAAATCACTTTAGAACAGAATAGAAACGCATTCAAAAAAGGGGATAAATGGAATATAATGCAAAAATTGGATCTAATGCTAACAATTGATACATCTCCATCAAAAAATAAACAACTTTATGGTGGGCTAAGTATCAATTATCTTTTTTACTGCATCACTGTAGCAACTCTGTAGTTATTCTCAGTGAAGGACTTTCACACTATGGTGCTATTTTCAGAGGCTTTTACCTTTCTACAAGCAGGGCCGGCTCCAGGCACCAGTGCAGCAAGCCAGTGCTTGTGGTGGCCAAGGGGAAGGGATGGCATGTCCTGCTGTTCAGCAGCAGGTCCCTCTCTCTCTCGGAGATAAAGGTCTGCTGCCGAGGAAGAAAGCAGTGCGTGGAGCTGCTGCTGCTTGGAGCGGCAAAAACCCTGGAGCCAGCCCTGTCTACAAGAATTACCCTTTGGGATGCAATTGATCATGTTTGTTTCTCAGCCCAAGGGTGAATTTTAGTCTCTCTCTCTCTCACATGCACACAAAGCTGCATTTTTTTCCCCCAGACATTTTTGCACTCTAACTCAAAATATCCTAATTTTAATAGTTCAGACCTGGCACGTCTCAATGAGGAATGAAAAATTAGATTCTGGAAGTATGTAAAAAAACAACCACCACCAGAAAACTGGAAAATAAAGAAATGTTTAACTAGTGGAAGTCTTGGGGTGGAGGGAGAGGGTTGTTGGTTGGAATGTCTATGGTAGCCTAGGGTGGAGGTGAAAGTTCCTGGAGCCCAGAGTTAGGAGGTGAAAAGTGGCAATAGGCCTGGAATAGCATGCCTGTGTCTGGTACTGATTACTGTTAGCCTCCTGTCTTTTTCCTTATGCCATTTACCTTCCCTTTGCTCTGCCCCATGCAGGAGTCAGGCCAGCACCTCAGCCTCAAGGGGCCCAGGCTACATCTCGCACCCTTTGTTTCTCTCCCAAAGGCCGTAGCTATGCACACTGGGGTGCGGGGGGCAGATACCTCTGCCAGCCAGTTTGGTTTCCCCTGCTTCTTCTCTATCTCAGAACCAGGAATCGAGCGGTCTTAGATTCGAGTAGCTAGCTCAACCTGCAACGTCCATGCTAGCGTGGACCTGTCACTGCCTGCCCACCATAAGTTGGGGCTCACCCAAATTTACACTCCTAGCTATGGCATTGGTTTGAGATCTGATAAGACAGACTGAAATGGTTTTTTCACAGCATAACGTGTGACTGCATATATATATATAGACAGGTTCTAAAGAAAAATATTGATATGGTGAATTGTTGTGGCTAATTGGGTAGACACATGTCTAGGACTACATGGCCAAGAGTTACAAAAGTCACTCAATGATTTTTACATACCTCGTTTTTTGGGGTGTCAAACTTGAGATACCTGAAAGGAGTCTGATTTTCATGCTGTCTGAAAATCCATCCTCTTTAGGACATCTCTGGTTGAGCGGACAAGGATTGAGCTATCCAAAGTCACTGGTTGCTTTTCAAAATCTTGGCTTTTATGTTCCAGGCATGTAGGTGGGAGATGTAGAATTCAACATTTAGGAAGTTTTTAAAAAGTCAATTTTATTTACTCAGTGAACAAGTGCAGACCCAGAGTGCCACACTTGTATTCTCAGACACTAAGCACATGCAGTCCATAGTGATAGCGCAAATGGCATACAGGATATGGCAGACTGCACAGATACCTATTTGAGATTACAAATAAGTCCTTAGGTCACTGTTGTAAAGCTGCGATCTTATGTCTACTGAAGTCAATGACAACCCTCCCATGGACTTCAACGGTGCAGGATCAGACTCTATCATTAATGTCATTGTTGGAAAAAATGTAGATTTACTTCACGTATATTTGTATTTTTAAAAATTACACTGGTTGCCCATCACTAATAAACCTGGAAGCTCTACATCAGCAAAAACAATCAATAATGAATCCCAGGCTCACTTTCTGCTTGTAAAATTTTCTCAGTATCAATGATTTTAATGTTTTTCACCCAAAATATCAGCATTTTGTGAGTAAATTCTTTCCAATTTTTAGTTTTTAAGGAGAAAGCAGTTCCCTTGGTTTTGTACACATGTATGCTCAATAGATTTTTAATACCTTCAATAAAAGTTGCCATCTAGTGTCACACATTGAATGTCATACAGGAATTCCTCACTTAAAAGTCGTCCCAGTTAACGTTGTTTTGACGTTAAGTTGCTGGTCAATTAGGGAACATGCTTGTTTAAAGTTGTGAAATGCTCCTTCCTAAGTCATTTGGCAGCCATCTGGTTTGTCCACTGCTTGCAAGAAGAGCAGCCCATTGCAGCTAACTGGTGGGTGGTTGGAACCAGGGTGGACTGGCAGCCCCCCATCAGCTCCCCACTCCCCTAAATTCCCCGTGCAGCGGCTGTCTCTCCCCCCCGCCATGTGCTGCTCCTGCTCTCTGCCTTGGAGCTGCTCCCAGAGACTCCTGCTTGCTGTACGAGGGGAGAGAAGGAAGAAAGGGGCTAATATCAGGGTGTCTCACCCTCCTCCCCTGTTCCTGCACCCGTTTACCCCATCTTCCATAGAGTAGGGGGGACACACGAGAGACGGAGGGAGCTTCTAGGCAGTAGCTGCGGGTCTCAGGTCTCAGCATGCTGATTTAATTAACAAGGCAGTGTACTTAAGCCTGGAGTCAGCTACTTAAAGGGGAAATGCACATTTTGTCTATCTGCCCTCTCTCCTTTCCTGCTGCCTTGTAGAGTGTTGTGAGAGTTAACCCTTGAGGGCTCAGTCAATTGCTAGTTCATTTAGCAATAAAGCATTCCCTGGGAAATATCCCACCCTCTGACTCTTCCACCTCAACCAAACTTCACAATCATCACTGTGTACCAATATTAAATTGTTTAAAAGTGTGTGTGTGTGTGGTCTTTTGCCTGGTGAAAAAAATGTCCCTGGAACCTAACCCCCTCATTTACATTAATTCTTATGGGGAAATTGGCTTAGCTTAACATCGTTTTGCTTAAAGTCACATTTTCAGGAACATAACTACAATGTTAAGTGAGGAGTTACTGTAGTTTGAATTTTTATTAAATGGAAACTTAACCTACTGAGCCCTTTGATGAGCTTAAATTGAATGACCTAAATGTCCTTAATGTGATATGATCAAATACACTTTCATTATATTTTTCTAGGGATCTTTGAGAAAGTGTTAGAATTAAGGTCTAGAAATATCAGATTTTAATGTGCAGCCACAACATTAAAATAGGATATTTCCCATATCTACTGCGCACTGAGCTAGACGTACTGAAACCGGTTAAGAGTTTGGGTGGAAATTTGTGTTTCTATGATAAGATTGAAAACTGTTAGGGCAGGGGCAGGCAAACTTTTTGGCCTGAGGGCTGCATCGGGTTTCGTAAATTGTATGGCGGGCTATTAGGGGAGGCAGTCGTGGCCCGGCCCCCACCTCCTATCTGCCTCCCCCATGGGACTCCTGCCCCATCCAACCCCCCACCGTTCCCTGATGGTCCCTCTGAGACCCCTGCCCCATCCACCCCCCTGCTCCCTGTCCCCTGACTGCCCCCGAACACCCACTGCCCTATCCAACCCTTCCTCTCATTCCTGACGGCCCCCCACCCCAGAATCCCTGCCTCCATTCAACCTCTTGTTCCCCCCCTCAACTGCTCCACGCCTAGCCACACCCTCTCCCCCTGACCATCATCCCAAACTCCCCTGCCCTCTGTCCAACACTCCCCCCCTGCTCCCTGCCCCCTTACCACGATGCCTGGAGCACTCGTGGCATTATAGCCATGTCACCTGGCTGGAGCTGGGTCACGCTGCTGCTGCTGCCACCACACAGCACAGAGATCGGGTCAGGCCAGGCTTCACAGCTGTGCTGCCCCAGGAGCTCACAGCCTCGCCACCCAGAGCACCTCGCTGGCGGCAGAGCGAGCGAGCTGAGACTGTGGGGCAGGGGGGACTGCAGGGGAGAGCCCGGGGCTAGCCTCCCAGGCCAGGAGCTCATGGGCTGGGCAGGATTTGGCCCGCGGGCCGTAGATTGCCCACCCCTGGGTTAGAGGCAAGGCTAATGCCTGATTTATACATAAAAGTGGTACCACTTTAACTATATTTGTATTGATATAAAAGTCACTTTAAACCCCTAAACCTATCCCCATGCAAGCAGGGAAACTCTAACAGGAAGTTTCACAAGGGAGTTCTCCAGGTGAAGGAGGAGCAAATACAG
>NC_133769.1:105697747-105702532 GCF_003597395.2 Chelonoidis abingdonii
GGGATTGGCTCATGATTTGTGTATGTCTGGGGTTGGCAATACTGGGTTTAACTCTGAACTTTAAACCACTAGTTAATTTTCCACTCATTCTGATGCAATCTTTACACGAAATGGTACAATGCTTGATTTTCTGAAATAAGTACACTTTAATAAACCTAATGGAAAACTTTCACTTCTAGTGAGGGCAAAAATGTCAGAAGTTACAGAATAGAGCATGTTGTCATCTTGAGGAATTTTTATAAAACATTTTTTTTTTCAATGCTTAGCCTACGATGTTAGAACTCTGCTTCTAAAATGGTTAGTTTTCATCAACGGAAAGAAAATGAAATAAGCAAGGCCCCATGTCCTATGCCATACAATAGACTTAAATTGAGCTGGTTGGAGAAAAAAAAAAAGGCAAAGATACAATATTCACAGAAATTACATGCCTGAATTTTTGGGTGAAATTTTGAATTTCAATTTTTTTTAAACCAGCTCCAGACCTAAATTATGAAGCAAGAAGCCCAGAATTATGTGGTACATCACCCACCACTCTCCCTTGCATCAGTCCAGTACAATATATATAGTACTGTATCCCTTGTTGCTTTTTATTTTCATATTAAATTAAATTTATTGCCCTCCACTCCACTCCAAAGCTTGCTGATTTTCATGCATTAGTGTTTACACAAGATATCTTTTATGAGAGCTCTGAGCGGGTCTCTACATGTACTATATCTCTCTTCTTTTGTGCACTCCACAAAAGGAGAGTTGCTCACTAAAACATAGGTGAACCAGGGATAATCCAATATTTTATTCTTTTTACCAAGCAGGTGGAATTTTTTGTTTGTTTTTAAAAGGGAAAATATTTAAGTTTCTAATCTAAATAAATCAGGTCTTAAAAATGATGCCATGCCTCCCCAGACACACTCTGGAAACTCTTACAGTTCTAGGATTATTTCATCAACATTAAAGCCTGATCCTGCAGCTGGAGCTGTGCACGTGGACCCTTCAGCTAATAGAGAGAACCACTGACTTCAGTGGGAATCTGGGTTGCACATATTGGCTGTTCATTGCTTTAAATCCACAGGTATCATAAAATAAACGGTTCAAATCCATCTGTATCCTCTCATTAAAGAGAAAAGGCTGGACTGGACACTGAAACGCATTCTTTCCAGGGAAATAGAAATGGCTTGAGAATTCCTAGTATGAGCTGCTTCAGATTTAATCTTCAGCAGTCACAAGCTCGTACCATTTCTAATGTAAGGTTTCTGAGCAGTCGCTGGCTGATGATGATGTGCTTATTTTTATAATGCAACCTACATCTTTCACACTTGCCAATATTTCGTAAACTATAAATATAACTTTTTGGAGAGCAAAGCAGGCTCATACCTTTTAACTCTAAGGAAACACACTGGCCTTCTGGTTTTTGTTTGTTTGTTTGTTTTTTAAGAGGGGCAGAATGGAAAAGCGATGAGTGGATTTTATAAGACAGGGATGTGTGGAAAGGCTCTTTAAATAAACACAGTTGGTATGTGTGGTAATTCTTAGGGTTTTGCTTATTGTTTCCTGTTCACCAGGACTTTCCTCTTACAGCATGTGTGCATACAAACAGCTATGACTCCATTTGAGGCAAAAGGACTTTTATTTTTTTCCCCATAAACAGCCACCCTCACTTCCCAGGTCTTTTTCTTCTGGCTCCAGTCCAGCAAATCAGTTAAGCAGATCCTTAACTTTAAGCACGAGTCGCCCCAGTGAAGTCCATGGTTTAGTGTCTTGCTGATTAGTACATCAGTCCAGAAAGAGTTTTTTTGTGTTTGGTTTTCTTTCCTGTCTTGTGTCCAGTTACTTCCTTCCAGAACATCTTAATTTTTGCTTTTTCCGCTTATAGGTAAGTGACTTTGATAAACTAAAAATTCCTTGCATAATACTTCCACGGAATTCAAATGATTCTGGCATTAAACTTAAAAATCTCAGCTAACAAACAAGTGTCAAAAGATGAGTTTGGCAACCCAGACCATGTACTAACACCAACTCAGAAATGTCCATTAATCATATAACAAAATATATAGGCATTAGCCTATATTGGCATTAGCCACTTGAGCTTCACAACTTTTTTTCTGAAGTAGTGTAACTATGTTATCCCAATTTACAGCTGAGGAAACTGAAGCAGAGAGAGGTTAAATGCAGACATGGACCACATAGTTTCGATCCATATGCTGATCCAAGATCTCCAACATTTGAGGATATTCAGATTTGACCTGCATTAGAAAGGTTATCTATGTCGGCATGAGTTCGTCTCCAGGGTAACTGAGGACCTGAGAAAGGCCTGACACATGACGTTTAGATGTGGATTTAGATCGAATCCAAAGATGCATTCAGAAGCGATTCAGGCTCACTTTCAGTTAATTGTTTTGTCTGCAGTCACAGAGGGAGTCTATGGCCACGTCTATACGACGCGCCATTTCGGCGCGTTAAAATCGAAAGCTCTGGGTTCGATATATCGCGTCTCGTCTAGACGGGGATATATCGAGATTATATCGAACCCAGAGGCGGCTGCTTAATCGATTCCGGAACCCACCAAAAAACAAACGGAGTTCGGATTCGAACTTTGCGAGCCGCGCACATCGATTCGGCGCGGTGAAGAAGGTGAGTAACTCGATTTTAGATATTCGATTTCAGCTTACGTTCTATTCCCAGTAAGCTTGAAATTGCGTATCTAAAATTCAGACAATTTCAGCACGTTCTCTGGTGAAGATGGGAGCCTATATGTACCAGACCAGGAGTTAGACTTAGAGAGAGTTCTTTTCTCTTCAAGTTGGGCTATTGGTAGACCACTACTACCTTGCTACTTCCCTCTGTCATCGTGACCATCAGACTGAAAAGAAATTCCTCATTCTGAACCAACCAGGATATGTTTCCTTTAAAACTACTCAAATGTTGTAGGAACAAAAAGATATAAATATGGCGCATTTAGCCCAAAGATAACTTTCACTGCTTTTTCTTCCGAGCTCTGCGAAAGTAGCCGCTTCCCACTTCTCACACCAGCATCGAGATCTACGCTTGCAGCCGTTGCCCCTAGGCATGCACTGTGTCTGGTGACAACTGAAGTTACTGTTACTTCTTAAGAATCGATTATCGTGAATGAAGGAAAGGATGCAAAGCTCCACGACCCTATCTGAATTTATAGCTAACCCTTATTCCCCATAACAGATCACCCATGCTCCTAGAGCACGACTGATCCAACAGGTACGAGGTTACTCAGGCTGGTCTACACTCATCTGCATTATTAATCGGTTTAATGGCTGTTTAAATATTCTTTAACCCGCCATGTACCCTTCCACACACGCATTTGACAATCAGTATATTCTGATTATAAAGAGGCTCTTTTAAATTCGAATTTGCTATACCCACCCCGACGAGAGGAGTACGTGCAATTCGATTTAACAGCTTCTGCGTATTCGGTTGTGTGGAACGGAAATCTGACGATTAATTGGCCTGCCGGGAGAAAGCAATCCACCACAGTGCAGCCCACTGACCGCCTGGCAGCAAATCTAGCCTCGGATGCAGCGGGCAGGTAAACAGGAAAAGCCTCGCTCGAACTTCACTTTTAATTACATTTCCTGTTGCCCCAGCTGTGAGCCTCTGATAAGCACGAACGGGTGGCGATGCAGTCTGTCAAATCCAAACAGAAGCATCCAGCAAATGGAGCGGAATGGGAGATACTAGCATCTGATACGCTGTATGGGAGATACAATCTATGTTGTATCAGAGCTCGTTACAACACGAAATGCAAAGCGTTTTGAAAAAAAAAACTCCAGGATATCACAGCCTGCGTAACAAGGTTCTGTAACGGAGCCAGAGACCTCCAAATGCGACGCTCTCGGAGACAAGTGGGATGGTACTGAGTGGACTCCAGAACTAATCCCATCACTATCCAGCGCCAGGTCCCTTAGAAATCTATACATCCGCTGAACTCCACCAGTCACCCTGAGTCACAGACAGTTGGCTACTATTGCCTTATTTTACAACTTGGAAACAGACTTCCCAATGTCGTGTTCTAGAGTTGTCCGTTCCGTCAGGTAAACGTCCTTTCTAGCACCCCCACCACTGTGAAAGGAAAAAGGGAACGTAGAAATTCACTTCCTTGACCTACTTTCAATGTCAACCCTCTGTAGTGTACTGGAATGCTGCTGGTAGACGCGATCTAATCAGCAGACTGAAGAAGCAGTATCCGCTCCTCTCCCATCCCCCAGTGGAGTTAGACACGTACAATTAGACTGAGTATCCATCGTCGCCCATCGAGCCCGTGAGTTGCTCCTGCTGGCCTTAGGTGAGGTGGCCGTGCGCCTGGGTTTTAAAAAATGGGATGGACTCCCAGATTTACTCCAGTAGATGGTACGAACGGCTTGGTAACCGTCTTGCATCATAGCAACTGGGCCTGAACTTCATCAGCCTCACTCCTTTCCTGTGTTAAAGAAAAGATTACTGTCACGCCACTCAATTATCGACTGTCATAGCCCCTGGAGCTGCCTCCAAGTCTCTGTTGCTTTTCCTGATCTTGGTTATAATCCATGAACACAAGAATGGTGCGGCTAGGTGGGGGAGGGGAACCTGTCACACGGCAGCCCCAGGGAAGGTTGGGGGTGATGGCACAATGGGTCGTCGGTTTTCAGGGGCAATCCCCGTGAAAATACTGACACGGAGCAGCGTGTGTCTCTCTGATACACTGGTTCTCTTAATACACTGCCCCTTTTTTAGGCAGGACCTACATCTTATCTATATAGAATCCATAAGGGCGGGAATTGA